>NW_027515323.1:0-83682 GCF_048772815.1 Callospermophilus lateralis
TGTTCAATTTAGAGTTTCCGAATTCTCTATCTGTATAAGAGAGAAACAGAGTGAAACATAAAAATAAAAACTGCTACTGTAAATAACGCTTCAACCTAGAAGAACACAATTTGGTGAGCCAAGTGGGATTTGTGTACTGATCATCACCTAAAGGATCATCAAGATTGGGGTGAAAAAATATTTGCTGGTGTTTCGGAAACTCGTCCGATCTTGGACGCTTGCCAACCCCTTTCAATTAAAGAGCGTTTCGCCAGTCTCTGAGTAGGGCTACTTAAAGAGTAAAGAAACCATAGAGACAAACTGAGAACTATTTATTTCAAGTTTCAAAGAGGTACTACAACCATGTTGGATTTACAGTTCCAAATTCATCTACCATATATACGAGAGAACAGAGTGAAAAACTGAAAATAAAAACTGCTACTGTAAACGACGCTTCAACCTAGAAGAACAAAATTTGGTGAGCCAACTGGGATTTGTGTTCTGATCATTACCACCAAGTATCATCACGATTGGGTGAAAAATATTTGCTGGTATTTCGAAAACTCGTAATTTCTTTGAAGCTTGGGGACCCATTTCAATGAAGTGCTTTTCCCCTGTCTCTGCTTAGGGCTACTTGAAGAGGAAACAAACCAGAGACAAAACTGAGAACTACTTTATTTTGTCAAGTTTAAAGATCTACTACATACCCATGTTGGATTTAGAGTTCCAAATTCTCTTCTATATAGAACAACAAAGTGAAACCTAAAAATAAAACTACTACTGTAAACGAACACTTCAACCTAGAAGAACAAAATTTGGTGAGCCAAGTGGGATTTGTGTATGATGATTACCACTATGTATCATCAAGATTGGGTGAAAAAAAAGTTTCTGGTATTTCGGAACTGTAGATTCTTGGATGCTTGCCAACTTTCAATTAACGTGCGTTTCGCCAGTCTCCGAGTAGGGCTACATGAAGAGTAAACAAACCATGAGACAAAACTGAGAACTGTTTTATTTTGTCAAGTTTCAAAGAGGTACTACAACCCATGTTGGATGTACAGTTCCAAATTCATCTACCTATATAGGAGAGAACAGAGGGAAACCCAAGAATAAAAAGTGCTACTGTAAACGAAAGCTCAACATAGAAGCACTAAATTTAGTGAGCCAAGTGGGATTTGTGTACTGATCATTACCACCAAGTACCATAAAGATTGGGTGAAAAAAATTGGCTGGTATTCGTAAACTCGTAAATTCTTGGAAGCTTGGCAACCCCTTTCAATGAAAGTGCTTTTTGCCAGTCTCTGATTAGGGATACTTGAAGAGGAAACAAACCATAGAGACAAAACTGAGAACTACTTTATTTTGTCAAGTTTCAAAGAGCTACTACAACCTTGTTGGTTTTAGAGTTCCAATTTCATATATCTATATAGGAGAGAACAGAGTGAAACCTAAAAATAAAAACTCCTACTGTAAACGAACTCTTCAACCTAGAAGAACAAAATTTGGTGAGCCAAGTGGGAATTTGTAGACTGATGATTACCACCAAGTATCATCAAGATTGGGGTAAAAAATATTTGCTGGTATTTCGGAAAATTGTATATTCTTGGACGCTTGCCAACCCTATCAGTGAAAGTGCTTTTCGCCAGTCTCTGAGTAGGGCTACTTGAAGAGTAAACAAATCTTAGAGACAAAACTGAGAACTACTTTATTATTCAAGTTTCATAGAGCTACTACAAAACCATGTTGGATTTATAGTTCCAAATTCATCTATCTGTATATAAGAGAGAACAGAGTGAAACCTAAAATAAAAATTGCTACTGTAAATAACGCTTCAACCTAGAATAACAAAAATTTGGTGAGCCAAGTGAGATTCGTGTACTGATCATCCCCTAAAAGTATCATCAAGATGGGGTGAAAAAATATTTACTGGTATTTTGGAAACTAGTCGATTCTTGGAAGCTTGGCAAGACCTTTCAATGAAAGTACTTTCCCCTGTCTCTGCTTAGGGTACTTGAAGAGGAAACAAACCAGAGACAAAACTGAGAACTACTTTATTTTGTCAAGTTTCAAAGATCTACTACAAACCATGTTGGATTTAGAGTTCCAAATTCATCAATCTGTATAGGAGAGAACATAGTGAAACCTAAAAATAAAAACTGCTACTGTAAATAACGCTTCAACCTAGAAGAACCAAAATATGGTGAGCCAAGTGGGATTCCTGTACTGATCATCACCTAAAAGTATCATCAAGATTGGGGTGAAAAAATATTTGCTCGTATTTTGGAAACTCGTCGATTCTTGGAAGCTTGGCAACCCCTTCAATGAAAGTGCTTTTCCCCTGTCTCTGCTTAGGGCTACTTGAAGAGGAAACAAACCAGAGACAATACTGAGAAAAAACTTTATTTTGTCAAGTTTCAAAGAGCTACTACAAACCATGTTGGATTCAGTGTTCCAAATCGTCTATATACATAGGAGAGAACAGAGTGAAACTTAAAATAAAAACTGCTACTGTAATTGAACGCTTCAACCTAGAAGTACAAAATTTGGTGTGCCAAGTGGGATTTGTGTACTGATCATTACCACCAAAGAATCATCAAGATTGGGTGATAAATATTTGCTGGTATTTCGGAAACTCATAATTTCTTGAAGCTTGGCATCCCTTTCGGTTATAGTGCTTTTTCACAATCTCTGCATAGGGCTACTTGAAGAGGAAACAAACCAGAGAAAAAACTGAGAACTAATTTATTTTATCAAGTTTCAAGGAGCTACTATAAACCATGTTGGATTTAGAGTTCCAAATTCGTATATCTATATAGGAGAGAACAGAGTGAAACCTAAAAACAAAAATTGCTACTGTAAACAAACGCTTCAACCTAGAAAGATCAAAATTTGGTGAGCCAAGTGGGATTGTGTACTGATGATTACCACCAAGTGTCATCAAGATTGGGTGAAAAAACATGTGCTGGTATTTCGGAAATTCGTAGATTCTTGGACGCTTGCCAAACCCTTTCAATGAAAGTGCTTTTAGCCAGTCTCTGAGTAGGGCTACTTGAAGAGTAAACAAAACCTTAGAGACAAAACTGAGAACTACTTTATCTTTCAAGTTTATAAGAGCTACTACAACCATGTTGGATTTAGAGTTCCAAATTCATCTATTTATGTAGGAGACAACAGAGTGAACCTAAAAATAAAAACTGATACTGTAAATAACGCTTCAACCTAGAAGACAAAATTTGGTCAGCCACGTGGGATTTGTGTACTGATCATTACCCCAAGTATCATCAAGAGTGGGTGAAAAATATTTGCTGGTATTTCGGAAAATCGTCTATTCTTGGAAGCTCGGCAACCCCTTTCAATGAAAGTGCTTTTCGCCTGTCTCTGCTTAGGGCTACTTGAAGAGAAAAAAAACCAGAGACAAAACTGAGAACTACTTTCTTTTGTCAAGTTACAAAGAGCTACTACAAACCATGTTGGATTTAGTGTTCCAAATTCGTCTATATATATAGGAGAGAACAGAGTGAAATCTAAATTAAAAACTGCTACTGTAAACGAACTCTTCAACCTAGAAGAACAAAATTTGGTGAGCCAAGTTGGATTTGTGTACTGATGATTACCACCAGGTATTATCAAGACTGGGTGAAAAAATATTTGCTGGTATTTCGGAAACTCGTAGATTCTTGGACACTTGCCAACCCCTTTCAATGAAAGTGCTTTTCGCCAGTCTCTGAGTAGGGCTACCTGAAGAGTAAACAAACCTTAGAGACAAAACTGAGAACTACTTTATTTTTCAAGTTTCAAAGAGCTACTACAAACCATGTTGGATTTAGAGTTCAAAATTCATCTATCTATATTGGAGACAACAGAGTGAAACCTAAAAATTAAAACTGCTACTGTAAACGAACACTTTTAAACTGGAAGAACAAAATTTGGTGGGCCAAGTGGGATTTGTGTACTGATCATTACCAGGAAGTATCATCAAGATTGGGTGAAAAAATATTTGCTGGTATTTCGGAAACTCGTAATTTCTTTTAAGGTTGGCAATCCTTTTCAATGAAAGTGCTTTTCGTCAGTCTCTGCTTAGTGCTACTTGAAGAGGAAACAAACGAGAGTCAAAACTGAGAACTACTTTATTTTGTCAAGTTTCAAAGAGCTACTACAAACGATGTTGGATTTACAGTTCCAAATTCATCTATCTATATAGGAGACAACCGACTGAAACGTAAAAATTAAAACAGCTACTGTAAGTGAACACTTCAAATAAGTAGAACACAATTTGCTGAGCACAGTGGGATTTGTGTACTGATCACAATCATCAAGTATCATCAAGATTGGGTGAAAAAGTATTTGCTGGTATTTCGGAAACTCGTAAGTTCTTGGAAGCTTGGCAACCAATTTCAATGAAAGTACTTTCCACAGGCTCTGCATAGGTCTACATGATTAGGAATCAAACCATAGAGAAAAAACTGAGAACTACTTTATTTTGTCAAGTTCCAAGAGCTACTACAAACCATGTTGGATAGAGTTCCAAATTCATCTATCTGTTTAGGAGAGAACAGAGTGAAACATAAAAATGAAAACTTCTACTATAAACGAACGCTTCAACCTAGAATAGCAAAAATTTGGTGAGCCAAGTGGGATTTGTGTACTGATGATTACCACCAAGTATCATCAAGATTGGGTGAAAAAATATTTGCTGGTATTTCGGGAACTCGTAATTTCTTGGAAGCTTGGAAACCCCTTTCAATTAATGTGCTTTCCATAGTATCTGCATAGGGCTACTTGAAGAGGAAACAAACCGTACAGACAAAACTGAGAAATACTTTATTTTGTCAGGTTTCAAAGAGCTACTCCAAACCATGTTGGATTTAGAGTTCCAAATTCATCTGTCTATATAGGAGAGAACAGAGTGATACCTAAAAACAAAAACTTCTACTGCAACCGAACGCTTCAACCTAGAAGAACAAAATATGTTGAGCCAAGTGAAATGGGTATACTGATCATGAATACCAAGTATGATCAAGTTTGAGTGAAAAAATATTTGCTGGTATTTAGAAAACTCGTAGATTATAGGACGATTCAATAACACTTTCAATGAAAGTGCTTTTCCCAGTCTCTGATTAGGCTACTTGAAGAAGAAACAACAATAGAGACAAAACTGAGAACTACTTATAATTTGTCAAGTTTCAAAGAGCTACTACAAACCATGTTGGATTTAGAGTTCCAATTCATCAATCTGTATAGGAGAGAACAGAGTGAAATCTAAAAATAAAACTGCTAATGTAAATTACGCTTCCACCTACAAGAACACAATTTGGTGAGCCAAGTGGGAATTGTGAACTGCTCATTATCACCAAGTATCATCAAGATTAGGTGAAAAAATACTTGCTGGTATTTCGGAAACTCATAATTTCTTGGTTGCCTGGCAACCCCTTTCAATGAAAGTGCTTTTCCACAGTCTGTGACTAGGCTACTTGAAGAGGAAACGAGCCATAAAGAAAAAACTGAGAACTACTTTATTTTGTCAAGTTTCAAGGAGCTACTACAAACCATGTTGGATTTAGAGTTCCAAATTCATCTGTCTATATAGGAGAGAACAGAGTGATACCTAAAAATAAAAACTGCTTCTGTAAACGAACGCTTCAACCTAGAAGAACAAAATTTGGTGAGCCAAGTGGGATTTGTATACTGATCATTACCAGCAAGTATGATCAAGATTGGGTAAAAAAACATTTGCTGGTATTTCGGAAACTCGTAGATTAGAGGATGCTTCCAACCACTTTCAATGAAAGTGCTTTTCGCCAGTCTCCCAGTAGGGCTACTTGAAGAGTAAACAAACCTTAGCTACAAAACTGAGAACTACTTTATTTTTTTTAAGTTTCAAAGGACTACTGCAAACCATGTTGGATTTAGAGTTCCAAATTCATCTATCTGTATAAGAGAGAACAGAGTGAAACCTAAAAATAAAAATGCTACTGTAAATAACGCTTCAACCTATAAGAACAAAATTTGGTGAGCCAAGTGGGATTTGTGTACTGATCATCACCTAAAAGTATCACCCAAGATTGGGTGAAAAAATATTTGCTGGGTATTTCGGAAACACGTCGATACTTGGACCTTGGCAACCCCTTTCAATGAAAGTGCTTTTCCGCCTGTCTCTGCTTAGGGCTACTTGAAGAGGAAACAAACCATAGAGACAAAACTAAGTACTACTTTATTTTGTCAAGTTTCAAAGAGCTACTACAAACCATGTTGGATTTAGAGTTCCAAATTCATCTGTCTATATGGGAGAGAACAGAGTGATACCTAAAAACCAAAAACTTCTAATGTAACGAACGCTTCAACCTAGAAGAACAAAATTTGGTGAGCCAAGTTAGATTTGTGGACTGATGATACCACCAAGTATCATCAAGATTGGGCTAAAAAAATATTTGCTGGTATTTCGGAAACTCGTAATTTCTTGGAAGATTGGCAACCCCTTTCAATGAAAGTGCTTTTCCACAGTCTCTGCTTAGGGCTACTTGAAGAGGAAACAAACCACAGAGACAAAACTAAGAACTACTTTATGTTGTCAAGTTTCAAACAGCTACTACAAACCATGTTGGATTTAGAGTTCCAAATTCATCTATTATTTAGGAGAGAACAGAGTGAAACCTAAAATAAAAACGGCTTCTGTATACGAACGCTTCAACCTAGAAGAAAAAAATTTGGTGAGCCAAGTGGGATTTGTATACTGATCATTACCACCAAGTATGATCAAAATTGGGTGAAAAATATTTGCTGCTATTTCGGAAACTCGTAATTTCTTGGAAGCTTGGCATCCCCCTTCTATGAAAGTGCTTTTCCACACTCTGTGCCTTGGGCTACTTGAAGAGGAAAGAAGCCATAGAGACAAAACTGAGAACTACTTAATTTGTTCAAGTTTCAAGGAGCTACTACAAACCATGTTGAAGTTAGAGTTCCAAATTCATCTGTCTACATAAGAGAGAACAGAGTGATACCTAAAAACAAAACTTCTACTGTAACCGAACGCTTCAACCTAGAAGACAAAATATGGTGAGCCAAGTGGAAATAGGTATACTTATCATGAATACCAAGTATGATCAAGTTTGAGTGAAAAAATATTTGCTGGTATTTAGAAAACTCGTAGATTATAGGACGATTCCAAACACTTTCAATGAAAGGGCTTTTCCCAGTCTCTGATAAGGGCTACTTGGAGAGGAAACAACCAAAGAGACAAAACTGAGAACTACTTTAATTTGTCAAGTTTCAAAGAGCTACTACAAACCATGTTGGATTTAGAGTTCCAAATTCATCAATCTGTATAGGAGAGAACAGAGTGAAACCTAAAAATAAAAACTGCTACTGTAAATAACGCTTCAACCTAGAAGAACCAAATTTGGGAGCCAAGTGCAATTCGTGTACTGATCATCACCTAAAAGTATCATCAAGATTGGGTGAAAAAATATTTGCTGGTATTTTGGAAAACTCGTCGATTCTTGGAAGCTTGGCAACCCCTTTCAATGAAAGTGCTTTTCCCCTGTCTCTGCTTAGGGCTACTTGAAGAGGAAACAAACCAGAGACAAAACTGAGAACTACTTTATTTTGTCAAGTTTCAAAGAGCTACTACAAACCATGTTGGATTTAGTGTTCCAAATTCGTCTATATACATAGGAGAGAACAGAGTGAAACTTAAAATAAAAACTGCTACTGTAATTGAACGCTTCAACCTAGAAGTACAAAATTTGGTGTGCCAACTGGGATTTGTGTACTGATCTTTACCACCAAGTATCATCAAGATTGGGTGAAAAAATATTTGCTGGTATTTCGGAAACTCGTAATTTCTTGGAAGCTTGGCATCCCTTTCGTTTACAGTGCTTTTTCACAATCTCTGCATAGGGCTACTTGAAGAGGAAACAAACCAGAGAAAAAACAGAGAACTAATTTATTTTATCAAGTTTCAAGGAGCTATTATAAACCATTTTGGATTTAGAGTTCCAAATTCGTCTATCTATATAGGAGAGAACAGAGTGAAACCTAAAAACAAAAATTGCTACTGTAAACGAACGCTTCAACCTAGAAGATCAAAATTTGGTGAGCCAAGTGGGATTTGTGTACTGATGATTACCACCAAGTGTCATCAAGATTGGGTGAAAAAACATTTGCTGGTATTTCAGAAAATCGTAGATTAGAGGATGCTTCCAACCACTTTCAATGAAAGTGCTTTTCGCCAGTCTCCATGTAGGGCTACTTGAAGAGTAAACAAACATTAGAGACAAAACTGAGAACTACTTTATTTTTCAAGTTTCAAAGGACTACTGCAAACCATGTTGGATTTAGAGTTCCAAATTCATCTATCTGTATAAGAGAGAACAGAGTGAAACCTAAAAATAAAAAATGCTACTGTAAATAACGCTTCAACATAGAAGAACAAAATTTGGTGAGCCAAGTGGGATTTGTGTACTGATCATCACCTAAAAGTATCACCAAGATTGGGTGAAAAAATATTTGCTGGTATTTCGGAAACACGTCGATTCTTGGACGCTTGGCAACCCCTTTCAATGAAAGTGCTTTTCGCCTGTCTCTGCTTAGGGCTACTTGAAGAGGAAACAAACCATAGAGACAAAACTAAGAACTACTTTATTTTGTCAAGTTTCAAAGAGCTACTACAAACCATGTTGGATTTAGATTTCTAAATTTATCTGTCTATATAGGAGAGAACAGAGTGATACCTAAAAACAAAAACTTCTACTGTAACCGAACGCTTCAACCTAGAAGAACAAAATTTGGTGAGCCAAGTGGGATTTGTGGACTGATGATTACCACCAAGTATCATCAAGATTGGGCGAAAAAATATTTGCTGGTATTTCGGAAACTCGTAATTTCTTGGAAGATTGGCAACCCCTTTCAATGAAAGTGCTTTTCCACAGTCTCTGCTTAGGGCTACTTGAAGAGGAAACAAACCACAGAGACAAAACTGAGAACTACCTTATTTTGTCAAGTTTCAAACAGCTACTACAAACCATGTTGGATTTAGAGTTCCAAATTCATCAATCTGTATAGGAGAGAACAGAGTGAAACCTAAAAATAAAAACTGCTACTGTAAATAACGCTTCAACCTAGAAGAACCAAATTTGGTGAGCCAAGTGGGATTCGTATACTGATCATCACCTAAAAGTATCATCGGGATTGGGTGAAAAAATATTTGCTGCTATTTTGGAAACTCGTCAATTCTTGGAAGCTTGGCAACCCCTTTCAATGAAAGTGCTTTTCCCCTGTCTCTGCTTAGGGCTACTTGAAGAGGAAACAAACCAGAGACAAAACTGAGAACAACTTTATTCTGTCAAGTTTCAAAGAGCTACTACAAACCATGTTGGATTTAGTGTTCCAAATTCGTCTGTATACATAGGAGAGAACAGAGTGAAACTTAAAATAAAAACTGCTACTGTAATTGAACGCTTCAACCTAGAAGTACAAAATTTGGTGTGCCAACTGGGATTTGTGTACTGATCTTTACCACCAAGTATCATCAAGATTGGGTGAAAAAATATTTGCTGGTATTTCGGAAACTCGTAATTTCTTGGAAGCTTGGCATCCCTTTCGTTTATAGTGCTTTTTCACAATCTCTGTATAGGGCTACTTGAAGAGGAAACAAACCAGAGAAAAAACTGAGAACTAATTTATTTTATCAAGTTTCAAGGAGCTATTATAAACCATTTTGGATTTAGAGTTCCAAATTCGTCTATCTATATAGGAGAGAACAGAGTGAAACCTAAAAACAAAAATTGCTACTGTAAACGAACGCTTCAACCTAGAAGATCAAAATTTGGTGAGCCAAGTGGGATTTGTGTACTGATGATTACCACCAAGTGTCATCAAGATTGGGTGAAAAAACATTTGCTGGTATTTCGGAAAATCGTAGATTAGAGGATGCTTCCAACCACTTTCAATGAAAGTGCTTTTCGCCAGTCTCCATGTAGGGCTACTTGAAGAGTAAACAAACATTAGAGACAAAACTGAGAACTACTTTATTTTTCAAGTTTCAAAGGACTACTGCAAACCATGTTGGATTTAGAGTTCCAAATTCATCTATCTGTATAAGAGAGAACAGAGTGAAACCTAAAAATAAAAAATGCTACTGTAAATAACGCTTCAACATAGAAGAACAAAATTTGGTGAGCCAAGTGGGATTTGTGTACTGATCATCACCTAAAAGTATCACCAAGATTGGGTGAAAAAATATTTGCTGGTATTTCGGAAACACGTCGATTCTTGGACGCTTGGCAACCCCTTTCAATGAAAGTGCTTTTCGCCTGTCTCTGCTTAGGGCTACTTGAAGAGGAAACAAACCATAGAGACAAAACTAAGAACTACTTTATTTTGTCAAGTTTCAAAGAGCTACTACAAACCATGTTGGATTTAGATTTCTAAATTCATCTGTCTATATAGGAGAGAACAGAGTGATACCTAAAAACAAAAACTTCTACTGTAACCGAACGCTTCAACCTAGAAGAACAAAATTTGGTGAGCCAAGTGGGATTTGTGGACTGATGATTACCACCAAGTATCATCAAGATTGGGCGAAAAAATATTTGCTGGTATTTCGGAAACTCATAATTTCTTGGAAGCTTGGCATCCCTTTCGTTTATAGTGCTTTTTCCACAATCTCTGCATAGGGCTACTTGAAGAGGAAACAAACCAGAGAAAGAACTGAGAACTAATTTATTTTATCAAGTTTCAAGGAGCTACTATAAACGATGTTGGATTTAGAGTTCCAAATTCGTCTATCTATATAGGAGAGAACAGAGTGAAACCTAAAAACAAAAATTGCTACTGTAAACAAAAGCTTCAACCTAGAAGATCAAAATTTGGTGAGCCAAGTGGGATTTGTGTACTGATGATTACCACCAAGTGTCATCAAGATTGGGTGAAAAAACATTTGCTGGTATTTCGGAAACTCGTAGATTCTTGGACGCTTGACAACTCCTTTCAATGAAAGCGCTTTTCGCCAGTCTCTGCTTAGGGCTACGTGAAGAGGAAACAAACCATAGAGACAAAACTGAGAGCTGCTTTATTTTGTCACGTTTCAAAGAGCTACTACAAACCCTGTTGGATTTAGAGTTTTAAATTCATCTATCTATATAGGAGAGAACAGAGTGATACCTAAAAATAAAAACTGCTACTGTAAATAACGCTTCAACGTAGAAGAGGAAAATTTGGTGAGCTAAGTGTGATTTGTGTACTGATCATTACCACCATGTATCATCAAGATTGGGTGAAAACATATTTGCTGATATTTCGGAAACTCATAATTTCTTGGAAACTTGGTACCCCCTTTCAATGAAAGTGCTTTTCACAGTCTCTGCTTAGGGCAACTTGAAGATAAAACAAACCATAGAGACAAAACTGAGAGCTGCTTTATTTTGTCACGTTTCAAAGAGCTACTACAAACCATGTTGTATTTGGAGTTCCGAATTCATCTATCTATATAGGACAGAACAGAGGGAAACCTAAAAATAAAAACTGTACTGTAAACGAACGCTTCAACCAAGAAGCACAAAATTTGGTGAGCCAAGTGGGATTTGTGTACTGATCATTACCACCAAGTATCATCAAGATGGGGTAAAAAAAATATTTGCTGGTATTTCGGAAACTCGTAATTTCTTGGAAGGTTGGCAACCCCTTTCAATGAAAGTGCTTTTCGCCAGTCTCTGCATCGGGCTACTTGAAGAGGAAACAAACCATAGAGACAAAAGTGAGAACTACTTTATTTTGTCAAGTTTCAAAGAGCTACTACAAACCATGTTGGATTTGGTGTTCCATATTCACCTCTCTATATTGGAGAGAACAGAGGGAAACCTAAAAATTTAAACTGCTACTGTAAATAACGCTTCATCCTAGAAGAGCAAAATTTGGTGAGCTAAGTAGGATTTGTGTACTGATCATTACCACCATGTATCATCAAGATTGGGTGAAAAAATATTTGCTAGTATTTCGGAAACTCGCAATTTCTTGGAAACTTGGTAACCCCTTTCAATGAAAGTGCTTTTCACAGTCCCTGCTTAGGGCTACTTGAAGAGAAAACATACCATAGAGACAAAACTGAGACGACTTTATTTTGTCAAGTTTCAAAGAGCTACTACAAACCATGTTGGATTTGGAGTTCCAAATTCATCTATCTATATAGGACAGAACAGAGGGAAACCTAAAATTAAAAACTGCTACTGTAAACGAACGCTTCAACCTAGAAGCACAAAATTTGGGGAGCCAAGAGGGATTTGTGTACTGATCATTACCATCATGAATCATCAAGATTGGGTGAAAAACTATTTGGTGGTATTATGGAAACTCGTAATTTTTTGGAAGATTGGCAACCCCTTTCTATGAAAGTGCTTTTCCACTATCTGTGCTTAGGGCAACTTGAAAAGGATAGAATCCATAGAGACAAAACTGAGAACTACTTTATTTTGTCAAGATTAAAAGAGCTACTAGAAACCTTGTTGCATGTGGAGTTCCAAATTCATCTATCTATATAGGAGAGAACAGAGGGAAACGTAAAAATAAAAATTGCTACTGTAAACGAACGCTTCAACCTAGAAGCACAAATTTTGGTGAGCCAAGTGGGATTTGTGTACTGATCATTACCAAGAAGTATCACCAAGATTGGGACAAAAATATTTGCTTGTGTTTCGGAAACTCGTAATTTCTTGGAAGCCTGGAAACCCCTTTCAATGAAAGTGCTTTTCGCCAGTCTCTGCTTAGGACTACTTGGAGAGGAAACAAAGCATAGAGACACAACTGAGAACTACTTTATTTTGTCAAGTTTCAAAGAGCTACTACAAACCATGTTGGATTTAGAGTTCCAAATTCATTTATCTATATAGGAGAGAACACAGAGAAACCTAAAAATAAAAACTGCTACTGTAAACGAACGCTTCAACCTAGAAGAACAAAATTTGGTGATCCACGTGGGATTTGTGTACTGACCATTACCACCAAGTATCATCAAGATTGGGTGAAAAAATATTTGCTGGTATTTCAGAAACTCGTAGATTCTTGGACACTTGCCAACCCCTTTCAATGAATGTGCTTTTCGCCAGTCTCTGATTAGGGCTACTTGAAGAGTAAACAAACCATAGAGACAAAACTGTGAACTACTTTATTTTGTCAAGTTTCAAAGACCTACTACAAACCATGTTGGATATAGAGTTCCAAATTCAACTATCTATATAGGAGAGAACAGAGTGAAACCTAAAAATAAAAACTGCTACTGTAAACGAACGCTTCAACCTAGAAGAACAAAATTTGGTGAGCAAGTCGGATTTGTGTACTGATCTTTACCACCAAGTATCATCAAGATTGGGTGAAAAAACATTTGCTGTTATTTAGGAAACTCGTAATTTCTTGGAGGCTTTGCAACCCCTTTCAATGAAAGTGCTTTTCCCCGGTCTCTGCTTAGGGCTACTTTAAAAGGAAACAAATCATAGAGACAAAACTGAGAACTACTTTTTTGTCAAGTTTCAAAGAGCTACTACAAACCATGTTGGATTTAGAGTTCCAAATTCGTCTATCTACATAGGAGAGAACAGAGTGAACCCTAAAAATAAAAACTGCTACTGTAAACGAACGCTTCAACCAAGAAGAAAATATTTTGCTGAGCAAAGTGGGATTTGTGTACTGATCATAACCACCAAGTATCATTAAGATGAAGGGAAACATATTTGCTGGTATTTCGGAAACCGGTCGATTCTTGGTCGCTTGGCAACCTCTTTCAATGAAAGTGCTTTTCGCCTGTATCTGCTTAGGGCTACTTGAAGAAGAAAAAAACCATAGAGACAAAACTGGGAACTACTTTATTTTGTCAAGTTTCAAAGAGCTACTACAAACCATGTTTGATTTAGAGTTCCAAATTCGTCTATCTATATAGGAGAGAACAGAGTGAAACCTAAAAATAAAAAATGCTACTGTGAACGAACGCTTCAACCTAGAAGAACAAAATTTGGTGAGCCAAGTGGGATTTGTGTACTGATCATTATCACCAAGTTTCATCAAGATTGGGCTAAAAAATATTTGCTGGTATTTCGGAAACTCGTAGATTCTTGGACGCTTGCCAACTCCTTTCAATGAAAGTGCTTTTCGCCAGTCTCTCAGTAGGGCTACTTGAAGAGTAAACAAACCTCAGAGACAAAACTGAGAACAACATTGTTTTTAAAGTTTCAAAGAGCTACTACAAACCATGTTGGATTTATAATTCCAAATTCATCTATCTGTATAAGAGAGAACAGAGTGAAACCTAAAAATAAAAACTGCTACTGTAAATAACGCTTCAACCTAGAAGAACAAAATTTGGTGAGCCAAGTGGGATTCGTGTACTGATCATCACCTAAAAGTATCATCAAGATTGGGTGAAAAAATATTTGCTGGTATTTCGGAAACTCATCAAATTTTGGACGCTTGGCAACCCCTTTCAATGCAAGTGCTTTTCGCCTGTGTCTGCTTTGGGCCACTCGAAGGGGAAACAAACCATAGAAACAAAACTGAGAACTACTTTATTTGGTCAAGTTTCAAAGAGCTACTACAAAACATGTTGGATATAGAGTTACAAATTCGTCTATTTATATGGGAGAGAACAGAGTGAAACCAAAAAATAAAAACTGCTACTGTAAACGAACGCTTAAACCTAGAAGATCAAAATTTGGTGAGCCAAGTGGGAGTTGTGTACTGATCATTACCACCAAGTATCATCAAATTGGGGTTAAAAAATATTTGCTGGTGTTTCGGAAACTCGTAATTTCTTGGAAGATTGGCAACCCCTATCAATGAAAGTGCTTTTCCACAGTCTCTGCTTAGGGCTACTTGAAGAGGAAACAAACCATAGAGACAAAACTGAGAACTACTTTATTTTGTCAAGTTTCAAAGAGCTACTACAAACCATGTTGGATTTAGAGTTCCA
Source organism: Callospermophilus lateralis (assembly GCF_048772815.1). Taxonomy (NCBI): domain Eukaryota; kingdom Metazoa; phylum Chordata; class Mammalia; order Rodentia; family Sciuridae; genus Callospermophilus; species Callospermophilus lateralis. The sequence goes on from NW_027515323.1 coordinate 14,930, forward strand.
CATTCGTCTATCTATATAGGCAGAGAACAGAGAGAAACCTAAAAATAAAAACTGCTCCTGTAAACGAAAGCTTCAACCTACCAGAACAAAATATGGTGAGCCAATTGGGATTGGTATACTTATCATTACCACCTAGTATGATCAAGTTTGAATGAAAAAATATTTGTTGGTATTTATGAAACTCGTAGATTCTAGGACGCTTCCAACCCCTTTCAATGAATGGGCTTTTCGACAGTCACTAATTAGGGCTACTTGAAGAGTAAACAAACCTTAGAGACAAAACTGAGAACAACTTTATTTTGTCAAGTTTCAAAGAGCTACTACAAACCATGTTGGATTTAGAGTTCCAAATTCATCTACCTGTGAAGGAGAGAACAGAGTGGAACCTAAAATAAAAACAGCTACCGTAAATAACCTAGAAGAACAAAATTTGCTGAGCCAAGTGGGATTTGTGTACTGATCACGACCATCAAGTACCATCTAGATTGGGTGAAAAAATATTTGCTGGTATAGCTGAAACTCGTAGATTCTAGGACTCTTCTATCCCCTTTCAATGAAAGTGCTTTTCGCCAGTCTCAGATTAGGGCTACTAGAAGAGGAAAGAAACCATAGAGACCAAACAGAGAACTAATATATTTTGTCAAGTTTCAAAGAGCTACTACAAACCATGTTGGATTTAGAGTTCCAAATATATTTATCTATATAGGATAGAAGAGAGTGAAACCTAAAAGTAAAAACTGCTACTGTAAACGAACGCTTCAACCTAGAAGAAAAAAATTTGGTGAGCCAAGAGGGATTTGTGTACTGATCACTACCATCAAGTATCATCAATATTGGGTGAAAAATATTTGCTGGTATTTCGGAAACTCGTACATTATAGCACAGTTGCCAACCCCTTTCAATGAAAGTGCTTTTCGCCAGTATCTGAAGGGCTACTTGAAGAGGAAACAAACCATAGAGACAAAACTGAGAACAACTTTATTTTGTCAAGTTTCAAAGAGCTACTACAAACCATGTTGGATTTAGAGTACCATATTCATCTATCTATATAGGAGAGAACAGTGTGAAACTTAAAATAAAAACTGCTACTGTAATTGAACGCTTCAACCTAGAAGAACAAAATTTGGTGATCCACGTGGGATTTGTGTACTGACCATTACCACCAAGTATCATCAAGATTGGGTGAAAAAATATTTGCTGGTATTTCAGAAACTCGTAGATTCTTGGACACTTGCCAACCCCTTTCAATGAATGTGCTTTTCGCCAGTCTCTGATTAGGGCTACTTGAAGAGTAAACAAACCATAGAGACAAAACTGTGAACTACTTTATTTTGTCAAGTTTCAAAGACCTACTACAAACCATGTTGGATATAGAGTTCCAAATTCAACTATCTATATAGGAGAGAACAGAGTGAAACCTAAAAAATAAAAACTGCTACTGTAAACGAACGCTTCAACCTAGAAGAACAAAATTTGGTGAGCAAGTCGGATTTGTGTACTGATCTTTACCACCAAGTATCATCAAGATTGGGTGAAAAAACATTTGCTGTTATTTAGGAAACTCGTAATTTCTTGGAGGCTTTGCAACCCCTTTTCAAATGAAAGTGCTTTTCCCCGGTCTCTGCTTAGGGCTACTTTAAAAGGAAACAATCATAGAGACAAAACTGAGAACTACTTTTTGTCAAGTTTCAAAGAGCTACTACAAACCATGTTGGATTTAGAGTTCCAAATTCGTCTATCTACATAGGAGAGAACAGAGTGAACCCTAAAAAATAAAAACTGCTACTGTAAACGAACGCTTCAACCAAGAAGAAAATATTTTGCTGAGCAAAGTGGGATTTGTGTACTGATCATAACCACCAAGTATCATTAAGATGAAGGGAAACATATTTGCTGGTATTTCGGAAACCGGTCGATTCTTGGTCGCTTGGCAACCTCTTTCAATGAAAGTGCTTTTCGCCTGTATCTGCTTAGGGCTACTTGAAGAAGAAAAAAACCATAGAGACAAAACTGGGAACTACTTTATTTTGTCAAGTTTCAAAGAGCTACTACAAACCATGTTTGATTTAGAGTTCCAAATTCGTCTATCTATATAGGAGAGAACAGAGTGAAACCTAAAAATAAAAAATGCTACTGTGAACGAACGCTTCAACCTAGAAGAACAAAATTTGGTGAGCCAAGTGGGATTTGTGTACTGATCATTATCACCAAGTTTCATCAAGATTGGGCTAAAAAATATTTGCTGGTATTTCGGAAACTCGTAGATTCTTGGACGCTTGCCAACTCCTTTCAATGAAAGTGCTTTTCGCCAGTCTCTCAGTAGGGCTACTTGAAGAGTAAACAAACCTCAGAGACAAAACTGAGAACAACATTGTTTTTCAAGTTTCAAAGAGCTACTACAAACCATGTTGGATTTATAATTCCAAATTCATCTATCTGTATAAGAGAGAACAGAGTGAAACCTAAAAATAAAAACTGCTACTGTAAATAACGCTTCAACCTAGAAGAACAAAATTTGGTGAGCCAAGTGGGATTCGTGTACTGATCATCACCTAAAAGTATCATCAAGATTGGGTGAAAAAATATTTGCTGGTATTTCGGAAACTCATCAAATTTTGGACGCTTGGCAACCCCTTTCAATGCAAGTGCTTTTCGCCTGTGTCTGCTTTGGGCCACTCGAAGGGGAAACAAACCATAGAAACAAAACTGAGAACTACTTTATTTGGTCAAGTTTCAAAGAGCTACTACAAAACATGTTGGATATAGAGTTACAAATTCGTCTATTTATATGGGAGAGAACAGAGTGAAACCAAAAAATAAAAACTGCTACTGTAACCGAACGCTTAAACCTAGAAGATCAAAATTTGGTGAGCCAAGTGGGAGTTGTGTACTGATCATTACCACCAAGTATCATCAAATTGGGGTTAAAAAATATTTGCTGGTGTTTCGGAAACTCGTAATTTCTTGGAAGATTGGCAACCCCTATCAATGAAAGTGCTTTTCCACAGTCTCTGCTTAGGGCTACTTGAAGAGGAAACAAACCATAGAGACAAAACTGAGAACTACTTTATTTTGTCAAGTTTCAAAGAGCTACTACAAACCATGTTGGATTTAGAGTTCCACATTCGTCTATCTATATAGCAGAGAACAGAGAGAAACCTAAAAATAAAAAACTGCTCCTGTAAACGAAAGCTTCAACCTACCAGAACAAAATATGGTGAGCCAATTGGGATTGGTATACTTATCATTACCACCTAGTATGATCAAGTTTGAATGAAAAAATATTTGTTGGTATTTATGAAACTCGTAGATTCTAGGACGCTTCCAACCCCTTTCAATGAATGGGCTTTTCGACAGTCACTAATTAGGGCTACTTGAAGAGTAAACAAACCTTAGAGACAAAACTGAGAACAACTTTATTTTGTCAAGTTTCAAAGAGCTACTACAAACCATGTTGGATTTAGAGTTCCAAATTCATCTACCTGTGAAGGAGAGAACAGAGTGGAACCTAAAAATAAAAACAGCTACCGTAAATAACCTAGAAGAACAAAATTTGCTGAGCCAAGTGGGATTTGTGTACTGATCACGACCATCAAGTACCATCTAGATTGGGTGAAAAAATATTTGCTGGTATAGCTGAAACTCGTAGATTCTAGGACTCTTCTATCCCCTTTCAATGAAAGTGCTTTTCGCCAGTCTCAGATTAGGGCTACTAGAAGAGGAAAGAAACCATAGAGACCAAACAGAGAACTAATATATTTTGTCAAGTTTCAAAGAGCTACTACAAACCATGTTGGATTTAGAGTTCCAAATATATTTATCTATATAGGATAGAAGAGAGTGAAACCTAAAAGTAAAAACTGCTACTGTAAACGAACGCTTCAACCTAGAAGAAAAAAATTTGGTGAGCCAAGAGGGATTTGTGTACTGATCACTACCATCAAGTATCATCAATATTGGGTGAAAAAATATTTGCTGGTATTTCGGAAACTCGTACATTATAGCACAGTTGCCAACCCCTTTCAATGAAAGTGCTTTTCGCCAGTATCTGAAGGGCTACTTGAAGAGGAAACAAACCATAGAGACAAAACTGAGAACAACTTTATTTTGTCAAGTTTCAAAGAGCTACTACAAACCATGTTGGATTTAGAGTACCATATTCATCTATCTATATAGGAGAGAACAGTGTGAAACTTAAAATAAAAACTGCTACTGTAATTGAACGCTTCAACCTAGAAGTACAAAATTTGGTGTGCCAAGTGGGATTTGTGTACTGATCATTACCACCAAGTATCATCAAGATGGGGTCAAAAAATATTTGCTGGTATTTCGGAAACTCGTAATTTCTTGGAAGCTTGGCATCCCTTTCGTTTATAGTGCTTTTTCCACAATCTCTGCATAGGGCTACTTGAAGAGGAAACAAACCAGAGAAAGAACTGAGAACTAATTTATTTTATCAAGTTTCAAGGAGCTACTATAAACCATGTTGGATTTAGAGTTCCAAATTCGTCTATCTATATAGGAGAGAACAGAGTGAAACCTAAAAACAAAAATTGCTACTGTAAACAAAAGCTTCAACCTAGAAGATCAAAATTTGGTGAGCCAAGTGGGATTTGTGTACTGATGATTACCACCAAGTGTCATCAAGATTGGGTGAAAAAACATTTGCTGGTATTTCGGAAACTCGTAGATTCTTGGACGCTTGACAACTCCTTTCAATGAAAGCGCTTTTCGCCAGTCTCTGCTTAGGGCTACGTGAAGAGGAAACAAACCATAGAGACAAAACTGAGAGCTGCTTTATTTTGTCACGTTTCAAAGAGCTACTACAAACCCTGTTGGATTTAGAGTTTTAAATTCATCTATCTATATAGGAGAGAACAGAGTGATACCTAAAAATAAAAACTGCTACTGTAAATAACGCTTCAACGTAGAAGAGGAAAATTTGGTGAGCTAAGTGTGATTTGTGTACTGATCATTACCACCATGTATCATCAAGATTGGGTGAAAACATATTTGCTGATATTTCGGAAACTCATAATTTCTTGGAAACTTGGTACCCCCTTTCAATGAAAGTGCTTTTCACAGTCTCTGCTTAGGGCTACTTGAAGATAAAACAAACCATAGAGACAAAACTGAGAGCTGCTTTATTTTGTCACATTTCAAAGAGCTACTACAAACCATGTTGTATTTGGAGTTCCGAATTCATCTATCTATATAGGACAGAACAGAGGGAAACCTAAAAGTAAAAACTGTACTGTAAACGAACGCTTCAATCAAGAAGCACAAAATTTGGTGAGCCAAGTGGGATTTGTGTACTGATCATTACCACCAAGTATCATCAAGATGGGGTAAAAAAAATATTTGCTGGTATTTCGGAAACTCGTAATTTCTTTGAAGGTTGGCAACCCCTTTCAATGAAAGTGCTTTTCGCCAGTCTCTGCATCGGGCTACTTGAAGAGGAAACAAACCATAGAGACAAAACTGAGAACTACTTTATTTTGTCAAGTTTCAAAGAGCTACTACAAACCATGTTGGATTTGGTGTTCCATATTCACCTCTCTATATTGGAGAGAACAGAGGGAAACCTAAAAATTTAAACTGCTACTGTAAATAACGCTTCATCCTAGAAGAGCAAAATTTGGTGAGCTAAGTAGGATTTGTGTACTGATCATTACCACCATGTATCATCAAGATTGGGTGAAAAAATATTTGCTAGTATTTCGGAAACTCGCAATTTCTTGGAAACTTGGTACCCCCTTTCAATGAAAGTGCTTTTCACAGTCTCTGCTTAGGGCTACTTGAAGATAAAACAAACCATAGAGACAAAACTGAGAACAACTTTTTTTTGTCAAGTTTCAAAGAGCTACGACAAACTATGTTGAATTTAGAATTCCAAATTCATCTATTTATATAGGAGAGAAGAGAGTGAAAGCTAAAAATAAAAACTGCTAGTGTAAACGAACGCTTCAACCTAGAAGAAGAAAATTTGGTGACCCAAGTGGGATATGTGTACTGATCATTACCAAAAGTATCATCAAGATTGGGTGAAAAAATATTTGCTGGTATTTCGGAACTCGTAATTTCTTGGAAGCTTGGTATACCCTTTCAATGAAAGTGCTTTACCACAGTCTGTTCCTAGGGCTACTTGAAGAGGAAACAAAAATTAGAGACAAAACTGAGAACTACTTTATTTTTCAAGTTTCAAAGAGCTACCACAAACCATGTTGGAATTAGAGTTCCAAATTAATTGATCTGTATATTAGAGAACAGAGTGAAACCTAAAAATAAAGACTGCTACTGTAAACGAACGCTTCAACCTAGAAGAACAAAATTTGGTGAGCCAAGTGGGACTTGTGTACTGATCATTATCACAAAGTATCATCGATATTGGGTGAAAAAATATTTGCTGGTATTTCGTAAACTCGTAATTTCTTGGAAGCTTGGCAACCCCTTTCAAGGAAAGTGCTTTTCGTCTGTCTCTGCTTAGGGCTACTTGAAGAGGAAACAAACCATAGAGACAAAACTGAGAACTACTTTATTTTGTCAAGTTTCAAAGAGCTACTACAAACCATGTTGGATTTAGAGTTCCAAATTCATCTATCTCTCTAGGAGAGAACAGAGTGAGACCTAAAAATAAAAACTGCTACTGTAATCGAATGCTTCAACCTAGAAGATCAAGAATTGGTGAGCCCAGTGGGATTGGTGTACTGATCATTACCACCAAGTATCGTCAATATTGGGTGAAAAAATATTTGTTGGTATTTCGGAAACCGTAATTTCTTGGAAGCTTGGCAACTCCTTTCAATGAAAGTGCTTTTCGCCTGTCTCTGCTTCGGGCTACTTGAAGAGGAAACAAATCATACAAACAAAACTGAGAACTACTTATTTTGTCAAGATTCAAAGAGCTAATACAAACCATGGTGAATTTAGTGTTCCAAATTCGTCTATCTATATAGCAGAGAACAGAGAATAAACCTAAAAATAAAACTGCTACTGTAAACGAACGCTTCAACCTACCAGAACATTATTTGGTGAGCCAAGTGGGATTGGTATCCTTATCATGCCCACCAAGTATGATCAAGTTTGGGTGAAAAAATATTTGCTGGTATTTATGAAACTCGTAGATCCTAGGACGCTTCCAACCCCTTTCAATGAAAGTGCTTTTCGAGAGTCTCTGATTAGGGCTACTTGAAGAGTAAACAAACCTTAGAGACAAAAGTGAGAACAGCTTTATTTTGTCAAGTATCAAAGAGCTACTACCAACCATGTTGGAATTAGAGTTCCAAATTCATGTATCTGTATAGGAGAGAACAGAGTGAAACCTAAAAATAAAAACAGCTACTGTAAATAACGCTTCACCTGGAAGAACAAAATTTGGTGAGCCAAGTGGGATTTGTATACTGATCGTTACCACCAAGTATCATCAAGATTGGGTGAAAAATATTTGCTGGTATTTCGGAAACTCGTAGATTATAGCACACTTGCCAACCCCTTTCAATGAAACTGCTTTTTGCCAGTCTCTGATTAGGGCTACTTGAAGAGAAAACAAACCATAGACACAAAACTGAGAACAACTTTATTTTGTCAAGTTTCAAAGAGCTACTACAAACCATGTTGAATTTAGAGTTAGAAATTCATCTATCTGTATAGGAGAGAACAGAGTAAAACCTAAAAATAAAAACTGCTACTGTAAACGAACGCTTCAACCTAGAAGAACAAAAATTGTTGAGCCAAGTGGGATTTGTGTACTGATGACAACCATCAAGTATCATCAAGATTAAGTGAAAAAATATTGGCTGGTATTTCGTAAACTCGTAATTTCTTGAAAGCTTGGCAACCCCTTTCAATGAAAGTGCTTTTCGACAGTCTCTGCATAGGGCTACTTGAAAAGGAAACAAACCATAGAGACAAAAAAGAGAACTCCTTTATTTTGTCAAGTTTCAAAGAGCGACTACAAACCATGTTGGATTTATAGTTCCAAATTCTTCTGTCTGTATAGGAGAGAACAGAGTGAAACCTAAAAATAAAAACTGCTACTGTAAATAACGCTTCAATCTAGAAGAAAAAATGTGGTGAGCCAAGTGGGATTTGTGTAGTGATCATTACCAACAAGTATCATCTATTGGGTGCAAAAATATTTGCTGGTATTTTTGAAACTCGTAATTTCTTGGAAGCTTGGTAACCCCTTTCAATGAAAGTGCTTTACCACAGTCTGTGCCTAGGGCTACTTGAAGAGGAAAGAAACCTTAGGGACAAAACTGAGAACTACTTTATTTTGTCAAGTTTCAAAGAGCTACTACAAACTATGTTGAATTTAGAGTTCCAAAATCATCTATCTATAAAGGAGACAACAGAGTGAAACCTATATATAAAAACTGCTACAGTAAACGATCGCTTCAACCCAAAAGAACAAAATTTGGTGAGCCTAGTGGGATTTGTGTACTGATCATTACCACCATGTATCATCAAGATTGGGTGACAAAATATTTGCTGGTATTTCGGAAACTCGTAATTTCTTGGAAGCTTGGTAACCCCTTTCAATGAAAGTGCTTTTCCACAGTCTCTGCTTAGAGCTACTTGAAGAGAAAACAAACCATAGAGACAAAAGTGAGAATAACTTTATTTTGTCAAGATTAAAGAGCTACTACAAACCATGTTGGATTTGGAGTTCCAAATTCATCTATCTGTATAAGAGAGAACAGAGTGAAACCTAAAAATAAAAACTGCTACTGTAAATAACGCTGCAACGTAGTAGAACAAAATTTGGTGAGCCAAGTGGGATTTGTGTACTGATCATCACCTAAGAGTATCATCAAGTTTGGGTGAAAAAATATTTGCTGGTATTTCGGAAACTCGTCGATTCTTGCACGCTAGGCAACCCCTTTCAATGAAAATGCTTTTCCCCTGTCTCTGCTTAGGGCTACTTGAAGAGGAAACACACCGGAGACAAAACTGAGAACTACTTTATTTTGTCAAGTTTCAAAGAGCTACTACAAACCATGTTGGATTTAGAGTTCCAAATTCATCTATCTATATAGGAGAGAACAGAGTGAAACATAAATTAAAAACTGCTACGGTATACGAACGCTTCAACCTAGAAGAACAATATTTGGTGAGCCAAGTGGGAATTGTGCACTGATGACACCACCAAGTATCATCAAGATTGGGTAAAAAAATATTAGCTGGTATTTCGGAAACTCATAGATTCTTGGACGCTTACCAGCCCCTTTCAATTAAAGTGCTTTTCACAAGACTCTGAGTAGGTCTACTTGAAGAGTAAACAAACCTTAGAGACAAAACTGAGAACTACTTTATTTTTCAAGTTTCAAAGAGATACTACAAACCATGTGGGATTTAGAGATCTAAATTCATCTGTCTGTATAAGAGAGAACAGTGTGAAACCTAAAAATAAAAACTGCTACTGTAAACGAACGCTTCAACCTAGAAGAACAAAATTTGGTGAGCCAAGTGGGATTTGTATACTGATGATTATCACCGGTATTATCAAGTTTGGGTGAAAAAATATTAGCTGGTATTTCGGAAACTCGTACATTCTTGGATGCTAGGCAACCCCTTTCAATGAAAGTGCTTTTCCCCTGTCTCTGCTTAGGGCTACTTGAAGAGGAAAAAAAACATAGTGACAAAACTGAGAAATACTTTATTTTGTCAGGGATCAAAGAGCTACTACAAACCATGTTGGATTTAGAGTTCCAAATACATCTATCTATTTAGGAGAGAAGAGAGTGAAACCTAAAAATAAAAACTGCTACTGTAAACGAACGCTTCAACCTAGAAGAACAAAAATTGGTGAGCCAAGTGGGATTTGTGTACTGATCATCTCCTAAAAGTATCATCAAGATTGGGTGAAAAAATATTTGCTGGAATTTCGGAAACTCGTAATTTTTTAGAAGCTTGGCAACCCCTTTCAATGAATGTGCTTTTCCACAGTCTCTGCTTAGGGCTACTAGAAGAGGAAACACACCATAGAGACAAAACTTAGAACTACTTTTTTTTTGTCACGTTTCCAAGAGCTACTACAAACCATGTTGGATTTAGAGTTCCAAATTCATTTATCTATATAGGAGACAACAGAGTGAAACCAAAAAATAAAATCTGGTTGTGTAAACGAAAGCTTCAACCTAGAAAAACCATATTTGGTGAGCCAAGTGGGATTTATTTACTGATCATTACCACCAAGTATCATCAAGTTTGGGTGAAAAAATATTTGCTGGTATTTCGGAAACTCGTAATTTCTTGGAAGGTTGGCAACCGCTTTCAATGAAAGTGCTTTTCGACAGTCTCTGCTTAGGGCTACTTGAAGACGAAACAAAGCATAAAGACAAAACTGAGAACTGCTTTTTTTTTGTCAAGTTTCAAAGAGATACTACAAACCATGTTGGATTTAGAGTTCCAAATTCACCTATCTATTTAGGAGAGAACAGAGTGAAACCTAAAAATACAAACTGCTACTGTAAACGAGCGCTTCAACCTAGAAGCACAAAATTTGGTGAGCTTAGTGGGATTTGTGTACTGATCGCTAACATCAAGTATCATCAAGATTGGGTGAAAAAATATTTGCTGGTATTTCGGAAACTCGTATTTTCTTGGAACATTGGCAACCATTTTCTATGAAAGTGCTTTTCCACTATCTCTGCTTAGGGCTACATAAGGAAGATAGAATCCATAGTGACAAAACTGAGAACTACTTTATTTTGTCAAGATTCAAAGATCTACTACAATCCTTGTTGGATTTGAGGTTCCAAATTCTTCGGACACTCCAAATTTCTTTGAAGCTTGGCAACCCCTTTCAATGAAAGGGCGTTTCCACTGTCTCTGCATAGGGCTACTTGAAGAGGAAGCAAACCATTGACACAAAACAGAGAACTACTTGATTTTGTCAAGTTTCAAAGAGCTACTAGAAACCATGTTGGAATTAGAGTTCCAAATTCATCTATCTATATATATAGGAGAGAAGAGAGTGAAACCTAAAAATAAAAACTACTACTGTAAACGAACGCTTCAACCTAGAAGAACAAGATTTGGTGAGCCAAGTAGGATTTGTTTACTGATCACTAACATCAAGTATCATCAAGATTGCGTGAAAAAATATTTGCTGGTATTTCGGAAACTCGTAATTTCTTGGAAGTTTGGCAACCCCTTTCAATGAAAGTGCTTTTCCACAGTTTCTGCATAGTGCTACTTGAAGAAAAAACAAAACATAGTGAAAAAACTGAGAACTACTTTATTTTGTCAAGTTTCAAAGAGATACTACAGACCATTTTGGTTTTAGTGTTCCAAATTCATCAATCTGTATAGGAGAGAACAGAGTGAAACCTAAAAATAAAAACTGCTACTGTAAATAGCGCTTCAACCTGGAAGAACAAAATTTGGTGAGCCTAGTGGGATTTGTGTACTGATCATTACCATCATGTGTCATCATGTTTGGGTGAAAAAATATTTGCTGGTATTTTGGAAACTCGTAATTTCTTGGAAGATTGGCAAACTTTTTCAATGAAAGTGCTTTTCCACAGTCTCTGGTTAATGCTACTTGAGAGGAAACAAACCATAGATACAAAACTGAGAAATACTTTATTTTGTCAAGTTTCAAAGAGCTACTACAAACCACGTTGGATTTAGAGTTCCAAATTCATCTATTTATATAGGAGAGAAGAAAGTGAAACCTAAAAATAAAAAATGCTACTGTAAACAAACGCTTCAACCTAGAAGAACAAAATTAGGTTAGCCAAGTGGGATTTGTGAACTGATCATTACCGTCAAGTATCATCAAGATTGGTTTAAAAAATATTTGCTGGTATTTCGGAAACTCGTAATTCCTTGGAAGTTTGGCAACCTCTTTCAATGAAAGTGCGTTTTCACTGTCTCTGCATAGGGCTACTTGAAGAGGAAGCAAACCATTGAGACAAAACTGAGAACTACTTTATTTTGTCAAGTTTCAAGAGCTACTACAGACCATGTTGGATTTAGAGTTCCAAATTCATCAATCTATATAGGAGGGAACAGAGTGAAACCTAAAAATAAAAAGTGCTACTGTAAATAACGCTTCAACCTAGAAGAGCAAAATTTGGTGAGCCAAGTGGGATTTGTGTACTGATCATTACCATCATGAATCATCAAGATTGGGTGAAAAAATATTTGCTGGTATATCGGAAACTCGTAATTTCTTGGAAGATTGGCAACCCCTTTCTATGAAAGTGCTTTTCCACTATCTCTGCTTAGGGCTACTTGAAGAGGAAAGAATCCATAGAGACAAAACTGAGAACTACTTTATTTTGTCAAGTTTCAAAGAGCTACTACAAACCTTGTTGGATTTGGAGTTCCAAATTCATCTATCTATAGAGGAGAGAACAGAGGGAAACTTGAAAATAAAAATTGCTACTGTAAACGAACGATTCAACCTAGAAGCACAATTTTTGGTGAGCCAAGTGGGATTTGTGTACTGATCATTACCACCAAGTATCATCAAGATTGGGAGAAAAATATTTGCTGGTAGTTTGGAAACTGGTAATTTCTTGGAAGCCTGGAAACCCCTTTCAATGAAAGTCTTTTCGCCACTCTCTGCATAGGGCTACTTGGAGACGAAACAAACCATAGAGACAAAACTGAGAACTATATTACCTGTCATGCTTCAAAGAGCTACTACAAAACATGTTGGATTTAGAGATCCACATTCAGGTATCTGTATAGGTGAGAACAGAGTGAAACCTAACTATAAAAACTGCTACTGTAAACGAACGCTTCAACCTAGAAGAAGAAAATTTGGTGAGCCAAGTGGTATTGGTATACTGATCATTACCACCAAGTATCATCAATATTGGGTGAAAAAATATTTTCTGGTATTTTGGAAAATCGTAGATTCTTGGACGCTTGCCAACCCCTTTCAATGAAAGTGCTTTTCGCCAGTCTCTGCATAGGGCTACTTGAAGAGGAAACAAACCATAGAGACAAAACTGAGAACTACTTTATTTTGTCAAGTTTCAAAGAGCTAATAAAAACCATGTTGGATTTACAGTTCCAAATTCATCTATCTATATAAAAGAGAAAAGAGTGAAACCTAAAAATAAAAACTGCTACTGTAAACGAACGCTTCAACATAGAAGAACAAAACTTGGTGATCCAAGTGGGATTTGTGTACTGATGATTACCACCATGCATGATCAAGATTGGGTGAAAAAATATTTGCTGGTATTTCGGAAACTCATAATTTCTTGGAAGCTTGGCAACCCCTTTCAATGAAAGTGCTTTTCGCCAGTCTCGGCATAGGGCTACTTGAATAGGAAACAAACCATACAGACAAAACTGAGAACTACTTTATTTTGTCAAGTTTCAAAAGCTACTACAAACCATGTTTGATTTAGGGTTCCAAATTCATCTCTCTATATAAGAGAGAACAGAGGAAAACGTAAGAACAAAACTGCTACTGTAAACGAACGCTTCAACCTAGAAGAAGAAGATTTGGTGAGCCAAGTGGGATATGTGTACTGACCACTAACGTCAAGTATCACCATGTTTGGGCGAAAAAATATTAGCTGGTATTTCGGAAACTCGTAGATTCTTGGACGCTTGCCAACGACTTTCAATGAAAGTGCTTTTCGCCAGTCTTTGATTAGGGCTACTTGAAGAGTAAACAAACCATAGAGACAAAACTGAGAACTACTTTATTTTGTCAAGTTTCAAAGAGCTAATAAAAACCATGTTGGATTTACAGTTCCAAATTCATCTATCTGTATACAAGAGAACTGAGTTAAACCTAAAAATAAAAACTGCTACTGTAAACGAATGCTTCAACCTAGAAGAAAAAAATTGGGGGAGCCAAGTGGGATTTGTGTACTGATCATTACCAACATGTTTCATCAAGTTTGGGTGAAAAAATATTTGCTGTTGTTTCCGAAACTCGTAATTTCTTTGAAGCTTGGCAACCCCTTTCAATGAAAGTGCTTTTCCACAGTCTCTGCATAGATCTATTTGAAGAGGAAGAAAACCATAGTTACAAAACTGAGAACTACTTTATTTTGTCAAGTTTCAAAGAGCTACTACAAACCATGTTGGATTTAGAGTTCCAAATTCCTCTATCTGTATAGGAGAGAACAGAGTGAAACCTAAAAATAAAAAATTGTACTGTAAATAACGCTTCAACCTAGAAGAACAAACTTTGGTGAGCCAAGTGGGATTTGTGTACTGATCATTACCACCATATATCAACAAGATTGGGTGAAAAAATATTTGCTGGTATTTCGGAAACTCATAATTTCTTGGAAACTTTGTAACCCCTTTCAATGAAAGTGCTTTTCACAGTCTCTGCTTAGGGCTACTTGAGGAGAAATCAAACCATAGAGACAAAACTGAGACGACTTTATTTTGTCAAGTTTCAAAGAGCTACTACAAACCATGTTAGATTTGGAGTTCCAAATTTACCTATCTATATAGGACAGAACAGAGTGAAACCTAAAAATAAAAATTGCTACTGTAAAAGAATGCTTCAACCTAGAAGCACAAAATTTGGAGAGCCAAGTGGGATTTGGGTACTGATCATTACTACCAAGTATCATCAAGATTGGGTGAAAAAATATTTGCTGATATGTTGGGAACTCGTAATTTCATGGAAGCTTAGTAACCCCTTTCAATGAAAGTGCTTTTCACCAGTCTCTGCTTAGGGCTACTTGAAGAGGAAACAAACCATAGACACAAAACTGAGACGACTTTATTTTGGCAAGTTTCAAAGAGCTACTACAAACCATGTTGGATGTGGTGTTCCAAATTCATCTATCTATATATCAGAGAACAGGGGGAAACCTAAAAATATAAACTGCTACTGGAAACGAACGCTTCAACCTAGAAGCAGAAAATTTGGTGATCCTAGTGGGATTTGTGTACTGATCATTACCACCAAGTATCATCAAGATTGGGAGAATAAATATTTGCTGGTATTTCGGAAATTCGTAATTTCTTGGAAACTTGGTTACCCCATTCAATGAAAGTGCCTTTCACAGTCTCTGCTTAGGGCTACTTGAAGAGAAAACAATCCATAGAGACAAAACTGAGACGACTTTATTTTGGCAAGTTTCAAAGACCTACTACAAACCATGTTGGATTTGGAGTTCCAAATTCATCTATCTATTTAGGAGAGAACAGAGTGAAACCTAAAAATAAAAACTGCTACTGTAAATAGCGCTTCAACCTGGAAGAACAAAATTTGGTGAGCCTAGTGGGATTTGTGTACTGATCATTACCATCATGTATCATCATGTTTGGGTGAAAAAATATTTGCTGGTATTTTGGAAACTCGTATTTTCTTGGAAGATTGGCAAACTTTTTCAATGAAAGTGCTTTTCCACAGTCTCTGGTTAGGGCTACTTGAGAGGAAACAAACCATAGATACAAAACTGAGAAATACTTTATTTTGTCAAGTTTCAAAGAGCTACAACAAACCACGTTGGATTTAGAGTTCCAAATTCATCTATTTATATAGGAGAGAAGAAAGTGAAACCTAAAAATAAAAAATGCTACTGTAAACAAACGCTTCAACCTAGAAGAACAAAATTAGGTTAGCCAAGTGGGATTTGTGAACTGATCATTACCGTCAAGAATCATCAAGATTGGTTTAAAAAATATTTGCCGGTATTTCGGACACTCGTAATTTCTTTGAACCTTGGCAACCCCTTTCAATGAAAGTGCGTTTTCACTGTCTCTGCATAGGGCTACTTGAAGAGGAAGCAAACCATTGAGACAAAACTGAGAACTACTTTATTTTGTCAAGTTTCAAGAGCTACTACAGACCATGTTGGATTTAGAGTTCCAAATTCATCAATCTATATAGGAGGGAACAGAGTGAAACCTAAAAATAAAAAGTGCTACTGTAAATAACGCTTCAACCTAGAAGAGCAAAATTTGGTGAGCCAAGTGGGATTTGTGTACTGATCATTACCATCATGAATCATCAAGATTGGGTGAAAAAATATTTGCTGGTATATCGGAAACTCGTAATTTCTTGGAAGATTGGCAACCCCTTTCTATCTCTGCTTAGGGCTACTTGAAGAGGAAAGAATCCATAGAGACAAAACTGAGAACTACTTTATTTTGTCAAGTTTCAAAGAGCTACTACAAACCTTGTTGGATTTGGAGTTCCAAATTCATCTATCTATAGAGGAGAGAACAGAGAAAAACTTGAAAATAAAAATTGCTACTGTAAACGAACGATTCAACCTAGAAGCACAATTTTTGGTGAGCCAAGTGGGATTTGTGTACTGATCATTACCACCAAGTATCATCAAGATTGGGAGAAAAATATTTGCTGGTAGTTTGGAAACTGGTAATTTCTTGGAAGCCTGGAAACCCCTTTCAATGAAAGTCTTTTCGCCACTCTCTGCATAGGGCTACTTGGCGACGAAACAAACCATAGAGACAAAACTGAGAACTATACTACCTGTCATGCTTCAAAGAGCTACTACAAA
The DNA here is from genome assembly GCF_048772815.1 of Callospermophilus lateralis. NCBI lineage: Eukaryota > Metazoa > Chordata > Mammalia > Rodentia > Sciuridae > Callospermophilus > Callospermophilus lateralis. The sequence continues at coordinate 31,399 of NW_027515323.1, forward strand.
ACATGTTGGATTTAGAGATCCACATTCAGGTATCTGTATAGGAGAGAACAGAGTGAAACCTAACTATAAAAACTGCTACTGTAAACGAACGCTTCAACCTAGAAGAAGAAAATTTGGTGAGCCAAGTGGGATTGGTATACTGATCATTACCACCAAGTATCATCAATATTGGGTGAAAAAATATTTTCTGGTATTTTGGAAACTCGTAGATTCTTGGACGCTTGCCAACCCCTTTCAATGAAAGTGCTTTTCGCCAGTCTCTGATTAGGGCTACTTGAAAAGGAAACAAAACATAGATACAAAACTGAAAACTACATTATTTTGTCATGTTTCAAAGAGCTACTGCAAACCATTTTTGATTTAGAGTTCCAAATTCATCTTTCTATATAAGAAAGAAGAGAGTGAAACCTAAAAATAAAAACTGCTACTGTAAACGAACGCTTCAACCTAGAAGCACAAAATTTGGTGAGCTTAGTGGGATTTGTGTACTGATCGCTAACATCAAGTATCATCAAGATTGGGTGAAAAAATATTTGCTGGTATTTCGGAAACTCGTATTTTCTTGGAACATTGGCAACCCCTTTCTATGAAAGTGCTTTTCCACTATCTCTGCTTAGGGCTACTTAAGGAAGATAGAATCCATAGTGACAAAACTGAGAACTACTTTATTTTGTCAAGATTCAAAGATCTACTACAATCCGTGTTGGATTTGGAGTTCCAAATTCTTCGGACACTCCAAATTTCTTTGAAGCTTGGCAACCCCTTTGAATGAAAGTGCGATTCCACTGTCTGTGCATAGGGCTACTTGAAGAGGAAGGAAACCATTGACACAAAACAGAGAACTACTTGATTTTTCAAGTTTCAAAGAGCTACTAGAAACCATGTTGGACTTAGAGTTCCAAATTTATCTATCTGTATAGGAGAGAACAGAGTGAAACCTAAAAATAAAAAATTGTACTGTAAATAACGCTTCAACCTAGAAGAACAAACTTTGGTGAGCCAAGTGGGATTTGTGTACTGATCAGTAACATCAAGTATGATCAAAATTGGGTGAAAAAATATTTGCTGGTATTTCGGAAACTCGTAATTTCTAGGACGGTTGGCAACCCCTTTCAATGATAGTGCTTTTCCACAGTCTCTGCATAGAGCTACTTGAAGAGGAACCAAAACATAGAGACAATACTGAGAACTGCTTTATTTTGTCAAGTTGCAAAGAGATACTACAAACCATGTTGGGTTTAGGGTTCCAAATTCATCTATCTATGTAGGAGAGAACAGAGGGAAACCTAAAAATAAAAACTGCTACTGTAAACGAACGCTTCAAACTAGAAGAACAAAATTTGGTGAGCCAAGTGGCACTTTTATACTGATCATTACCACCAAGTATCATCAAGATTGGGCGAAAAAATATTTCCTGGTATTTCGGAAACTCGTAATTTCATGGAAGGTTGGCAACCCCTTTAAATGAAAGTGCTTTTCGCCAGTCTCTCCTTACGGCTACTTGAAGAGGAAACAAACCATAGAGACAAAACTGAGAACTACTTTCTTTTGTCAAGTTTCAAAGAGCTAATACAAACGATATTGGATTTAGAGTTCCAAATTCATCTATGTATATATGAGAGAACACAGTGAAACCTAAAAATAAAAACTGCTACTAGAAACCAATGCTTCAACCTAGAAGAACAAAATTTGGTGAGCCAAGTGGGATTTGTGTACTGATCATTACCATCAAGTATCATCAAGATTGGGTGAAAAAAAATTTGCCGGTATTTCGGAAACTCGTAATTTCTTGGAAGCTTGGCAACCCCTTTCAATGAAAGTGCTTTACCACAGTCTCTGCATGGGCTACTTGAAGAGGAAACAAACCATAGAGACAGAACTGAGAACTACTTTACATTTTCAAGTTTCAAAGAGCTACTATAAAACATGTTGGATTTAGAGTTCCAAATTCATATATCTACATAGGAGAGAACAGAGTGAAACCTAAAAATAATAACTGTTACTGTAATTAACGCTTCAGGCTAGAAGAACAAAATTTCCTGAACCATGTGGGCTTTGTGTACTGATCATTACCACCATGTATCAACAAGATTGGGTGAAAAATATTTGCTGTTATTTCAGAAACTCGTAATTTCTTGGAACGTTGGCAAACCCTTTCAATGAAAGTGCTTTTCAACAGTCTCTGCTTAGGGCTACTTGAAGACGAAACAAACCATAGAGACAAAACTGAGAACTACATTACCTGTCATGCTTCAAAGAGCTACTACAAAACATGTTGGATTTAGAGTTCCAAATTCATATATCTATATAGGAGAGAACAGAGTGAAACCTAAAAATAGAAACTGCTAGTGTAAACGAACGCTTCAACCTACAAGAACAAAACTTGGTGAGCCAAGTGGGATTTGTGTACTGATCATTACCACCAAGTATCATCAAGATTGGGTGAAGAAATATTTGCTGGTATTTTGGAAACTCGTAATTTCTTAGAATCTTGGCAACCCCTTTCAATGAAAGTGCTGTTCCAGTGTCTGATAAGGGCTACTTGACGAGGAACAAACCATAGAGAAAAAACTGAGAACTACTTTATTTTGTCAATTTTCATGTAGCTACGACAAACCATGTTGGATTTAGAGTTCCAAACTCATCTATCTATATAGGAGACAACGTATTGAAACCTATAAATAAAAACTGCTACTGTAAACGAACGCTTCAACCTAGAAAAACAAAATTTGTTGATCCATGTGGGATTTGTGTACTGATCATTACCACCGAGTATCATCAAGATTGGGCGAAAAAACATTTGCTGGTATTTCGGAAACTCATAGATTCTTGGACGCTTGCCAACCTGTCGCGACCCCTTGCCCACAAGGAATACACAACTCAGGAATCTTCTTTCAGCAGTTTATTCAGGCCTTGATTTAAGTATCTTTTAGTGACTCCCTTTCTTCCTCCGAGGGCCCAAGCACAGCCTAATAAAGCCTCCCACGTACCAATCTTAAGCCGCCGCGTGGATCTTTCTTATAGGGTGGCAAGAGATAGCGTGCCAACTCTCCACAAAGGAATTTGCTTATCACAGGCCACAGTGGAAGCCGGCGCCATCTTCTAATGGCGGCCACAATTTACAACAATGGCTTACCACACCAACCCCTTTCAATGAAAGTGCTTTTCCAAAGTCTCTGATTAGGTCTACTTGAAGAGGAAAAAAACCATAGAGGCAAAACTCAGAACTACTTTATTTTGTCAAGTTTCATAGAGCTACTACAAACCATGTTGGATTTAGAGTCCAAATACATCTATCTATATAGGAGAGAACGAGGGAATCCTAAACATAAAATCTGCTACTGTAAACAAACGCTTCATCCTAGAAGCCCAAAATTTGGTGAGCCAAGTGGGATTTATTTACTAATCATTACCACCAAGTATCATCAAGAATGGGTGAAAAAATATTTGCTGGTATTTCGGAAACTCGTATTTTCTTGGAAGCTTGGCAACCACTTTCAATGAAAGTGCTTTTCCACAGTCTCTGCTTAGGGCTACTTCAAGAGGAAACAAACCATAGAGACAAAACTGAGAACTACTTTATTCTAAAAAATTTCAAAGAGCTACGAAAAACCATGTTGGATTTAGAGTTCCAAATTCATATATCTCTATAGGAGAGAACAGAGTGAAACCTAAAAAGAAAAACTGCTACTGTAAACGAACGCTTCAAGCTACAAGAAGAAAATTTGGTTAGCCAAGTGGGATTTGTGCACTGATCATTACCACCAAGTATCATCAAGATTGGGTGAAAAAATATTTGCTCATATTTCGGAAACTCTTGGATTCTTGGACGCTTACCAAACCCTTTCAATGAAAGTGCTTTCCACAGTCTCTGCTGAAAGCTACTTGAAGAGGAAACAAACCATAGAGACAAAACTGAGAACTGAATTTTTTGTCAAATTTCATAGAGCTACTACAAACCATGTTAAACTTAGAGTTCCAAATTCATCTATGTATATAGGAGAGAACAGAGGGAAACCTAAAAATATAAACTGCTACTGTAAACGAACGCTGCAACCTAGAAGCACAAAATTTGGTGAGCCAAGTGGGATTTGTATACTGATCATTACCACCAAGTATCATCTAGATTGGGCGAAAAAATATTTGCTGGTATTTTGGAAACTCGTAGATCTTGGACGCTTGCCAACCCTTTCAATGTAAGTGCTGTTCGCCAGTTTCTGATTAGGGCTACTTGAAGAGGAAACAAACCATAGAGACAAAACTGAGAACTACTTTCTTTTGTCAAGTTTCAAAGAGCTACTACAAAGCATGTTGGATTTATAGATCCAAATTCATCTATCTATATAGGAGAGAACAGAGTGAAACATAAAAATACAAACTGCTACTATAAACGAACGCTTCAAACTAGAACAACAAATTTTGGTGAGCCTAGTGGGATTGGTGTACTGATCATTTCCACCAAGTATCATCAAGATTGGATGAAAAAATATTTGCTGGTATTTCGAAAACTCGTAAATTCTTGGAAGCTTGACAACCCGTTTCAATGAAAGTGCTTTTCCACCGTCTCTGCTTAGGGCTACTTGAAGAGGAAACAAACCATAGAGACAAAACTGAGTACTGCTTTATCTTTTCAAGTTTCAAGGAGCTACTACAAACCATGTTGGATTTAGAGTTCCAAATTTATATGACTATATAGGAGAGAACAGAGTGAAACCTAAAAAGAAAATCTGGTACTGTAAACGAACGCTTCAACCTACAAGAACAAAAATTGGTGATCCAAGTGGGACTTGTGTACTGATCATTACCAACGAGTATCATCAAGATAGGGTGAAAAAATATTTGCTGGTATTTTGGAAATTCGTAATTTCTAGGAAGCTTGGCAACCCATTTCAATGAAAGTACTGTTCCACAGTCTCTAATTAGGGCTACTTGAAGAGGAACAAACCATAGAGAAAAAAGTGAGAACTACTTTATTTTGTCAAGTTTCAAATAGCTACTACAAACCATGTTGGATTTAGAGTTCCAAATTCATCTATCTATGTAGGAGACAACAGATTGAAACCTAAAAATACAAACTCCTACTGTAATAGAACGCTTCAACATAGAAGAACAAATTTTGGTGAGCCAAGAGGGATTTCTGTACTGATCATTACCACCAAGTATTATGAAGATTATGTGAAAAAATGTTTGCTGGTATTTCGGAAAGTCATAATTCTTGGAAGTTTGGCAACCCCTTTCAATGAAAGTGCTTTTCCACAGTCTCTGTTTAGGGCTACTTGAAGGGGAAACAAACCATAGAGACAAAACTTAGAACTACTTTATCTTGTAAAGTTTCAAAGAGCTACTACAAACCATGTTTAACTTAGAGTTCCAAATTTATCTATCTATATAGGAGACAACAGAGTGAAACATAAAAATACAAACTGCTACTGTAAACGAACGCTTCAACCTAAAAACACAAAATTTGGTGAGCCAAGTGGTTTTGTGTACTGATCATTACCACAAAGTATCATGTAAATTGGGCAAAAAAATATTTGCTGGTATTTTGGAAAACCGTAGATCTTTGACGCTTGCCAACCCCTTTCAATGTAAGTACTGTTTGCCAGTCTCTGATTAGGGCTACTTGATGAGGAAACAAACCATAGAGACAAAACTGAGAACTACTTTATTTTGTCAAGTTTCAAAGAGCTACTTTCAAACGATGTTTGATTTAGAGTTCCAAATTCATCTATCTATATAGGAGAGAACAGAGTGAAACATAAAAATACAAACTGCTACTGTAAAGGAACGCTTCAACCAAGAAAAACAAATTTTGGTGAGCCTAGTGGGATTTGTGTACTGATCATTACCACCAAGTATCATCAAGATTGGGTGAAGAAATGTTTGCTGGTATTTCGGAAACTTATAATTTCTTGGAAGCTTGGCAACCCCTCTCATTGAAAGTTCTTTTCCTCAGTCTATTCTTAGGAATACTTCAAGAGGAAACAAACCATAGAGACAAAACAGAGAACTACTTTAATTTTTCAAGTTTCAAAGAGCTACGTCAAACCACGATGGATTTAGAGTTCCAAAGTCATCTATCTATATAGGAGACAACAGACTGAAACCTAAAAATAAAAACTGCTACTGTAAGCGAACGCTTCAACCTAGAAGCACAAAACTTGGTGAGCCAAGTGGGATTTGTGCACTGATCATTCCCACCAAGTATCATCAGGATTTGCCAGTCTCTGATTAGGGCTATCTGAGGAGGAAACAAACCATAGATACAAAACTGAGAACTTCTTTATTTTGTCAAGTTTCAAAGAGCTACTACAAACCATCTTGGATTTAGAGTTCCAATTTCATCTATCTATTTAGGAGACAACATAGTGAAACCTAAAAATAAAAACTGCTACTGTAAATGAGCGCTTCAACCTAGAAGCACAAAATTTGGTGAGCCAAGTGGGATTTGTGTACTGATCATTCCCACCAAGTATCATCAAGATTCGCCAGTCTCTGATTAGGGCTATTTGAGGAGGAAACAAACCATAGATACAAAACTGAGAACTACTTTATTTTGTCAAGTTTCAAAGAGCTACTACAAACCATCTTGGATTTAGAGTTCCAAATTCATCAATCTATATAGGAGAGAACAGAGTGAAAAATAAAAATAAAAACTGCTACTGTAAACGAACGCTTCAACCTAGAAGCACAAAATTTGGTGAGCCAAGTGGGATTTGTGTACTGATTATTCCCACCAAGTATCATCAAGATTCGCCAGTCTCTGATTAGGGCTACTTGAAGAGGAAACAAACCACAGATACAAAACTGAGAACTACTTTATTTTGTCAAGTTTCAAAGAGCTACTACAAACCATCTTGGATTTAGAGTTCCAAATTCATCTATCTATATAGGAGAGAAGAGAGTGAAACCAAAAAATAAAAACTGCTACTGTAAATGTGTGCTTCAACTTAGAAGAACAACATTTGGTGAGCCAAGTGGGATTTGTGTACTGATCATTACCACCAATACCATCAAGACGGGGCGAAAAAATATTTGCTGGTATTACGGAAACTCGTAGATTTTTGGACACTTGCCAACCCCTTTCAATGAAAGTGCTTATCGCCAGTCTCTGATTAGAGCTACATGAATAGTAAAAAACCATAGAGACAAAACTGAGAACTACTTTATTTTCTCAAGTTTCAAAAGCTACTACAAACCATGTTGGATTTAGAGTTCCAAATTCATCTATTTATATAGTAGAGAAGAGAGTGAAACCTAAAAATAAAAACTGGTATTCTAAACGAACGCTTCAACCTAGAAGAACAAAATTTAGTGTGCCAAGTTTTATTTGTGTACCTATCATTACCACCAAGTATCATCAAGATTGGGTGAAAAAATATTTACTGATATTTCAGAAACTCGTAATTTCTTGGAATCTTGGCAACCCCTTTCAATGAAAGTGCTTTTCCACAATCTCTGGTTAGGGCTACTTGAAGAGGAAAGAAACCATAGACACAAAACAGAGAACTGCTTTTTTTGTCAAGTTTCAAAGAGCTACTACAAACCATGTTGGATTTAGAGTTCCAAATTCATCTATTTATATAGGAGAGTAGAGAGTGAAACCTAAAAATAAAAACTGCTACTGTAAACGAACGCTTCAACCTAGAAGAAAAAAATTCGGTGAGCCAAGTGGGATTTGTGTACTGATCATTAGCACCAAGTATCATCAAGATTGGGTGAAAAAATATTTACTGATATTTCGGAAACTCGTAATTTCTTTTAAGCTTGGCAACCCCTTTCAATGAAAGTGCTTTTCTACAGTCTGTGCCTAGGGCTACTTGAAGAGGAAACAAACCTTAGAGACAAATCTGAGAACTACTTTATTATTCAAGTTTCAAAGAGCTACTACAAACCATGTTGGATATAGAGTTCCAAATTCATCGATCTGTATAGGAGAGAACAGAGTGAAATTTAAAATAAAAAATGCTACTGTAAATAGCGCTTCAACCTGGAAGAACAAAATTTGGTGAGCCACGTGGGAATTTTGTACTGACAATTACCACCAATTATCATCAAGATTGGGCTAAAAAATATTTGCTGGTATTTCGGAAACTCATAGATTCTTGGACGCTTGCAAACCCCTTTCAATGAAAGTGCTTTCCAACAGTCTCTGCTCAGGGCTAGTTTAAGAGAAAACAAACCACAGTTCCCCCTTCTAATTTATAAAACAATGCAGGCGAAAGTAGAGGTCCTATCCTACTGTGCAGAAGTGGCTGCAATGTATGGTTCAGTCCTAAGGAGGCGCCTTCCCCAGACCTGACCCCATATCAGCCGACGCCTTTTTTCGTAGGGCGGGGGTGTGGACGTCAAACCCGCATGCAATAGGACATGCTTTCCTTGAGGTCCGTTGAAGGATCACTCAAGTGCAGTGCTTTGCCTCGCATCCTGCATCGTGATGAAGGTGGACGAAGGGGGACAGCTGAGGCTGTTCTGTGGCTGTACACAACGACAAACAAGTTGACAGCACCCTGAAAAAAGGCACGGACTTTAAGGCGATAGAGAAGTATTAGTGTGGAAACCCACCTGCGTGCAATGGCAGCAAGACCGGCAGAGTGCAAGGGCTTTGCAACACTAAGAGAATAACGAGGAAAGACATGTCGATCCCAGTGCAATGTTATAACAACTTGGGGTGCAACGACCATGTCAAAGATTTACTGTTTAAGCTGCGCAAGCCAGACTTGAGGTGAATTGCCATTTTCTAAAGCTGCAAGAGCTTGGATGATCATAGCCTTATCGTGAGCATTGCGGGCCTTGAGGCGACAGAGAAACCACAAACACAGAAACATACCGAAGCAACACATTGCACCAAAAATGCCTACCCCCACCCACTCTTTAAAAAAGGAAAAAGCAGAAGATATCCAATCAGTGAATTGACCCAAAGTCACGGGATCAACACGGTAGTTATTCAAGACAGCTATCTGGGTTAGTTGAGACTGGATCATGTCTTCCGCTTCCATGGACCAATTTCCAGCCAAATATTTGCCAATGATGCGGGAAGCATTCCTGGAATCATTAAATCTGACAGAGGTTATGCATAAATGTGCACGTTGGTCAACACAACCCAAAAGTACTAAGTCAGCCAATTCTTCTACCTGAGTTTGGAGTAAATCTATTCTTTGGTTGGCAGCTAAAATCCCTGACAAAATATGTTGATTAATTGTATTTTGGGATTCAAGTATGGTGGAAGTTTGTTGGACAACTTGATTAATGGTGGTAGCAGTTTGTACTTGATTGGCCATAGCCATTCCGGCCGTAACCGCTGCAGCAGCAGATACCGCCACGGCTGTCACTATAGCCGCTGTGATTCCAAAATCTCTGCGGACTCTAAGTAGCTCAACAATAGGGAATTTATCAGGATCCGCAGTGACCGGGATTGGGACAAAAGTTGGAATTTTCATAACCACTGCTACAGTCCAGGAACCATTCCAACACTCAGATAAGAGACAGGTAGTATGAGAACAATCCAGCATCCCCGATGAGGTGGCCTTAGCCAAAAGGAATAAGAAAGGGGATTGGACACAGACCATTGCAGGAGGCAATGTGGCATTATACAACAGAGAGTTGAATGAAACAGATGTAAGTCTATTACCTTGTTCACTTTCCCTAACAGTACCAGAAATATTAGCCAGCCAACTTTTGGCTCCTAGCAACTGAGCCAATGCAGAAATATCGGCTGAAGCCCCCTTTTCATTAGAAATCAGCCATTGAAACCAGGACCAACCTACTCCTGTAGAGGAGCTGGCACTATTGTTAAAGTTATAAACATACCTATTAAGAGAGAGGGAAAGGGAGAAACCTTTAGCAACTTGATGTTTCTCCCAAGAATGATCCTGACAAGGCGTAAATGTTGGGGGGAAACCAAGATTAGGGGAACAGTAAGGAGAGGTCTTAAAATGAGTGGCATTATAAATATTACTAGAAGAAGGAGGCACTGGGATTAGTACCTCGGAGATAATAGCCAAAGTAGTTATGTTGAGAGCAGAGCTGCTGTTTGCGGGGGTCCTTGAGCCTGATTGCTTCCCCGAAACTACCTTGTTCAATATATCACTGATAATGCTTCCTGAGACCTGATTGGACCGCAATGGGTCCTCCCAGTTAGTCAAATTTTTGGTCTTAAGGCTAATGCAATTAGCGTTTCTAAGGCTGAAGCAAAAAACTCCTGTGAGATTAACTTGAGATTGATTAAAAATTCTCTCCATGTCCCCTCTAGGAGAGGCACAGGGAGCGGACATCTCACATGAGGTAGAAAAAAGAGTGGGGAGGACATTAGAATTACCATGAACCGGCATCGGCATTGGCCAGGCCCGTGCCACTGCCCACCACCGCATTGGAGTCGCCTGTGCCATCGGCACCAGCACCAGAGCCAGAGCACTTAGCAGAATGAAGATCCTCATCACAGGATTGTTGTGGTATCTCTTGTTGCTGGTCAGCTGATGTCGAGACTCTTCTTGTCAAGCGTTCAGGGACCCACAACGGTTCCGTACGATCCTGGGGAAAAACACATACAGATCCTCGTGCCCATGTCAGCACGGGGTCAGGGCCGTTCCATTGGCCCGTAAGAACATCCTTCCACTTAACATAGCCAATCACAGAGGGCTGAGGGGACACATGTCTATCGGCCGCAGAGCGACCATGAATATCTAAATTCAAAAAATTAATGGTAAAGAGAGCTAAGGACAGGCGTTCTTTAGGAGTGTGTTCAGCTCCTATTCCCCCTTTTTGTTTTTGTAAAGTTTCCTTTAAGGTGCGATGAGCACGCTCAACAATGCCTTGTCCTTGAGGATTATAAGGCAAACCATGAGTAAGTTGCACTCCCATAGTAGAACAAAAAGCTGTAAATTGTCTGCCAGTATAAGCAGGTCCATTATCAGTCTTAAGGGATGCAGGTGCACCCCATGCTGCCCATGCCTCTAAACAGTGAGTAATGACATTACGTGCCTTTTCTCCCAATAAAGCAGAAGCATGGATAATTCCAGAGCACGTATCAATGGAAACATGCACATACTTAAGGTTACCAAAGTCAGGTATATGTGTCACATCCATTTGCCAAACAACCAATGGCTTTAATCCCCGTGGGTTTACTCCATAATTAGGGGGATGAAGAAATGTGACACAATGGGGACATTGCAATATTATCTGCCGAGCATCCGCTCTTGAAATGGAAAAACGCCTGCGCAACGTTAATGCATTAACATGGAAGTTTTGGTGAAACAACTTAGCCCCCTCTAAGGAGGAAGCCAAGCATATTAATTGACTTCTAGTGGCTAAGTCCGCACAGGCATTACCTTGGGATAACGGACCAGGAAGAGAGGTGTGAGCCCTGATATGCATTGGATAAAAAGAAGCAGTGCGGTTAGAGATAACCTGTTGAAGCTGAGTAAAGTAAACAGACACATTGTGGGCATCACTAATAGTTCCCACGGCCTCCAGGACTTTTAGTGCTTGTACCACATAGCTGGAGTCTGAAATAAGATTAAAAGGAAAAGAACACTGTTTAAAAACTTCAATAACAATTTGTAGTTCTACCCATTGTGGATTTCCAGGAGCAAATTGATGCTGGATAGGGGGAGAATCATTAATTACGTAGGCTCCCATTCCAGACTTGGAACCATCAGTAAAAATGTTAACAGCCCCCGGAATTGGACTGGATGAAGTTACCTTAGGGAAAATGATGGGATGTTCTTTAACAAAATGGAGTAATGGATGAGAAGGGTAGTGATTATCAATACTCCCTTGAAACGAGCAACACAGAATAGCCCAGTTGTCTAGAGTAGCACATAAAACATTAAATTGAGCTTTAGTGTAGGGTATGATAAGAGAAGAAGGTGATTGGCCGAAAAATTGAATGCTTTGTTGAATCCCTTTAAGTGCCAATGCTGCAACAGCATCAGGATAATATTCTAAGGATTTTCCTGGGGATACATGTGGGTGGATCCATAGTAAAGGCCCATCTTGCCACAGTACTCCAGTAGGCTGCCGCATAGTGGCAAGCACCCATAACTGGAAAGGTTTATCACTCTGGAGCCTGCATAGAGTGGCATGCTGTATAGCTTGTTCTACTTTTATAAGGGCCGCTCTAGCCTCAGTAGTGAGGCTACGAGGGGAAGCAAGATCTGGATCACCCCTAAGAGTAGCATACAAAGGCTGGAGCACAATATTAGGAATATGTAAATATCCTCTTATCCAATTAATATCTCCCAGCAATTTTTGAAAATCATTTAAAGTTCGGAGATCTTGAGTCCTGATGGTAATTTTTTGTGGTTTTAATTTGTCATACCCAATTGTCGCTCCCAAAAACCTGATAGAATCCCCCGTTTGAACCTTTTCAGGTGCGATGTGCAGTCCATGTTGAGCCAACAGCATCACGAGTTCTTTATAAGCCTCATAAACTGTCTGTTCTAATTTTGCGGCCAATAACACATCATCCATATAGTGAATGATCTTGGTGGAGGAATACTTATGTCTGAGAGGTGCGAGTGCCTTTCCCACATACATCTGGCACATCGTGGGACTGTTAGCCATCCCCTGTGGCAACACCACCCACTCAAACCTTTGATCTGGTTCCTCGTGATTACACGAGGGAAGGGTGAAAGCAAAACGTTGGGAATCTTTAGGATGCAAAGGAATGGAAAAGAAACAGTCTTTAATGTCAATAACAATTATATGCCAGCCTTGAGGAACAGAGGAGAGCAGAGGCAGCCCTCTTTGAATGGGCCCCATAAGCTGCATCTGAGCATTAACTGCTCGTAGATCATGCAGTAGGCGCCACTTCCCTGATTTTTTCTTAATGACAAATATGGGAGTATTCCATGGAGAAGTAGAAGGTTGGATGTGACCCAAATCAAGTTGTTATTTGACTAGATCATGGGCTGCTGCCAGTTTAACCGAGGGAAGAGGCCACTGAGGCACCCAAACAGGCTCCTCGGTGAGCCATGTTATGGGTTTTTGAGCCCCAGTGGCCCCTAGGAAAAACCCAGACCAAACCTGTTAAGCTTTTGATGACCTTGCACAGGATGCTTACGTCCCTGTAGGTGCCTTCCTAGTCCTAGACCTGGCTTATACCCCATATTTTGCATGATATGTTGAGACACTGGGGAATAGTCATTACTAAGAGTGAATCCCATGTCTTTCATCAGATCACGGCCCCATAAAGAAATAGGTAAATCAAGTACATAAGGCTGAAAGGTACCATCGTGTCCTTCCGAGTCCTTCCAAGATAGATGTCTACAGCTGATTTGAGGGGCTTGGGCATATCCAAGTCCTCTTAAGGATTGATCAGAAGCCTGCACTGGCCATCCCCTAGACCAGTCCTTAAGGGCTATGATACTACGATCTGCTCCTGTGTCCAGCAATCCCACAATAGATTTACCTTCTATGCTTAATTCCAAAGTGGGGCGATTGCTCATATCCAGTGATAAATAGGCACAATTTCCTCCAGTGGTACCAATCTGATTTCCTGCCCGTGACCTTGAGTTAGCAGGGAAGTGATTATGCAAACTAGGCAAAATTAGCAATTGAGCAATCCGATCCCCTGGGGAGATAGACACAATGCCCCTTGGAGCTTCCACCATAACCTTTATTGCCCCTACAGTATCAGGGTTTACAACTCCGGGGAAAACATGAAGACCTTGTAGGATAGAGGATGCACGTCCAATTAACAAACCTACAGTGCCAGGGGGTAAAGGCCCTCTGAACTAAGTTTCCACCAATTGGACTCCCATCTTAGGTGTTAATATGAGTCTGGAGGTGGAACAGAGGTCCAATCCCGTGGCACCTGTAGTGGCTCTCCGCATCTCGTGGGATGGCGCAGAGAAGGCCATGTCTCGGGTTCGGGTGTGACATTCTCCATTGCCCCATATATTTGTGGGCCCTGGGGTCGGGGGCCCCTTTGGCCGTTTTTTGGCCCAGCTGAAATAGGCTGTCCATGGATGTCCCTCACTGATCTACACTCTCTTGCCCAATGCTTCCCCTTTTTGCATTTTGGACACAGCCCCGGTTGACGAGGGCCATTAGAAGGGCCACTGCGAGGAGGTCCAGTAAAATTGCCTTTTTTGGGACAGTCACGTTTGAAATGGCCGGATTGACCACAATGGAAGCATGTTCCGGCACCAGGACCGCCCCCTTTTGCAATCCGAAGGACAGCAGCTGCAAGACCTGCATTAGTTAAAGGTCCTCCGAGCTCTCTACACACTTTCATCCAAGCTTCCATGCCCTTGTTTTTATAAGGAGCGATTGCTGCTTTACATTCTTTGGTGCATTGCTCAAAAACAAGTTGTTTAATCAAGGGCATTGCTCTATCAGGGTCACCAAAGATTTTTCCTGCGGCATCCACCATCCTAGCAACAAAGTCCGAGAAAGGTTCTGTGGGGCCTTGCATGATTTTTGTTAAATTGCCAGACACTTCTCCTCTATTTGGGAGTGATTTCCATGCACGGATACAAATGTTATTGATCTGTTCATATACCTCAGGGGGGTATCCTGTTTGTTGATTAGCAAATCTGCCTTGTCCCAAAAGCATTTCCTTGTCCCATGGGGGTGTCCCGCCGCATAGTTTTGGGCAGCCTGCTCTACAGCACCCTCTAGCACAAAGGCTCTCCAGTCCAAATATTTGCCTGGAGAAACACAAGCCCGAACAAGGCTAGCCCAATCAGAGGGAGTCATACAGTATCTAGACAGACTCTCCACCTGAGTTAATGTGAAGGCGGCATCCACCCCATAAGTACGCACAGACTCTGCCAGGGTCTTCACAATTTTGAAATCTAAGGGCTCATGGAATCTTCCCCTATTGTCATCCTGGAAAACTGGATAAGCAAGACCCATCTCAGCATTAACAGCCCTCCATGTTTGGGCATGGAAAACTCTCCTCGAAACACCCTCACCGTACGGCGGCGGGTCCGGAGGATCATTTTTCTTGAGCTCCTGTTTATTTTTGTTCCCTTCTCCCATAGTTAAACTCCCTAGCTGCCGAGACAGTCTCCCGAGCTCCTCCTGTTCATCCTCCTCCTCTTCTGACCCACTTTTGCATGGGAGTGTGCGCAGTGTACTGAGATCTGGATACAAGCGTTTCCTCCCCCGTTTCTCGCTCTGCACATTCCCCTCCTCCTGAAATATTTCACTCCGTGCCAGAGACAATCGCCTCCTCCCCTGTTTCTCGCTTCGCACACTGCCATCCTCCTGAAATACGTCACTGCCTGCCGGAGATAATTGTTTCCTCCCCTGTTTCTCGCTCCGCACACTCCCACCCTCCTGAAATACCTCACTGCCTGCCATTTCTGATCTTTCTTCATGTAATTGCTCTAAAACTTCTTGTCCTTTAGTAAGTGCTTCCTGACATCTGCTATCTGCGAGGCAACTACGGATCATCTTCCAAAGGGGTATCACCCCACCCTCTAATATGCCCTGCTCAGAAGCAAAGTCAAGGTCTGTGCCTAACTTATCCCAGCTAGGCAGTGTAAGACTGCCAGAAAATGCAAACCATGGTGCAATAACATCTGTCTTCTGTAAAAATCTCTGTAAAGTACTATGTTTCACTTTTAGGCCCTTGGAACGTAACAGGTTATCTAGGGCCAGGAGAAGCGGACTTGAAGATATGGCACCCATGACACAACAAAAGACACACAACAAACAAGAGTGAAAGTAAGAGCAAAAGTACACAGTGCAGCTGCAATAAGATTTAATGCTCTCTCTGGCTTTACAGAGGAGCTGCCGCCTTGACAGCGGGTCCTAATTACCTAGGACTAATCTCCGCTTTAATCGCGGGTCCCAATTAACCTGGGACTAATCTCCGCTTTAATCGCGGGTCCCACCTTACCTGGGACTAATTGGTGCACCACCCCTGACTGCTGAAAGTTCTGGTTCCCGGGTCTCGGCACCACTTGTCGCGACCCCTTGCCCACAAGGAAGACGCAACTCAGGAATCTTCTTTCAGCAGTTTATTCAGGCCTTGATTTAAGTATCTTTTAGTGACTCCCTTTCTTCCTCCGAGGGCCCAAGCACAGCCTAATAAAGCCTCCCACGTACCAATCTTAAGCCGCCGCGTGGATCTTTCTTATAGGGTGGCAAGAGATAGCGTGCCAACTCTCCACAAAGGAATTTGCTTATCACAGGCCACAGTGGAAGCCGGCGCCATCTTCTAATGGCGGCCACAATTTACAACAATGGCTTACCACACCAACCCCTTTCAATGAAAGTGCTTTTCCACAGTCTCTGTTTAGGGCTACTTGAAGGGGAAACAAACCATAGAGACAAAACTTAGAACTACTTTATCTTGTAAAGTTTCAAAGAGCTACTACAAACCATGTTTAACTTAGAGTTCCAAATTTATCTATCTATATAGGAGACAACAGAGTGAAACATAAAAATACAAACTGCTACTGTAAACGAACGCTTCAACCTAAAAACACAAAATTTGGTGAGCCAAGTGGTTTTGTGTACTGATCATTACCACAAAGTATCATGTAAATTGGGCAAAAAAATATTTGCTGGTATTTTGGAAAACCGTAGATCTTTGACGCTTGCCAACCCCTTTCAATGTAAGTACTGTTTGCCAGTCTCTGATTAGGGCTACTTGATGAGGAAACAAACCATAGAGACAAAACTGAGAACTACTTTATTTTGTCAAGTTTCAAAGAGCTACTTTCAAACGATGTTTGATTTAGAGTTCCAAATTCATCTATCTATATAGGAGAGAACAGAGTGAAACATAAAAATACAAACTGCTACTGTAAAGGAACGCTTCAACCAAGAAAAACAAATTTTGGTGAGCCTAGTGGGATTTGTGTACTGATCATTACCACCAAGTATCATCAAGATTGGGTGAAGAAATGTTTGCTGGTATTTCGGAAACTTATAATTTCTTGGAAGCTTGGCAACCCCTCTCATTGAAAGTTCTTTTCCTCAATCTATTCATAGGAATACTTCAAGAGGAAACAAACCATAGAGACAAAACAGAGAACTGCTTTAATTTATCAAGTTTCAAAGAGCTACGTCAAACCACAATGGATTTAGAGTTCCAAATTCATCTATCTATATAGGAGACAACAGACTGAAACCTAAAAATAAAAACTGCTACTGTAAACGAACGCTTCAACCTAGAAGCACAAAACTTGGTGAGCCAAGTGGGATTTGTGCACTGATCATTCCCACCAAGTATCATCAAGATTCGCCAGTCTCTGATTAGGGCTATTTGAGGAGGAAACAAACCATAAATACAAAACTGAGAACTACTTTATTTTGTCAAGTTTCAAAGAGGTACTACAAACCATCTTGGATTTAGAGTTCCAAATTCATCAATCTATATAGGAGAGAACAGAGTGAAAAATAAAAATAAAAACTGCTACTTTAAACGAACGTTTCAACCTAGAAGCACAAAATTTGGTGAGCCAAGTGGGATTTGTGTACTGATTATTCCCACCAAGTATCATCAAGATTCGCCAGTCTCTGATTAGGGCTACTTGAAGAGGAAACAAACCATAGATACAAAACTGAGAACTTCTTTATTTTGTCAAGTTTCAAAGAGCTACTACAAACCATGTTGGATTTAGAGTTCCAAATTCATCTATCTATATAGGAGAGAAGAAAGTGAAACCTCAAAATAAAAACTGCAACTGTAAACGAACGCTTCAACTTAGAAGAACAAAATTTTTTGAGCCAAGTGGGATTTGTGTACTGATCACTACCATCAAGTATCATCACGATTGGGTGAAAAAATATTTGTACGTATTTCGGAAACTCATAATTTCTTGGAAGCTTGGGAACCCCTTTCAATGAAAGTGCTTTTCTACAGACTTTGCTTAGGGCTACTTGAAGAAGATAGAATCCATAGAGAAAAAACTGAGAACTACGTTATTCTGTCAAGTTTCAAAGAGCTACTTCAAACCATGTTTGATTTGGGGTTCCAAATTCATCTATCTATATAGGAGAGAACAGAGGGTAACCTAAAAATATAAACTGCTACTGTTAACGAACGATTCATCATAGAAGCACAAAATTTGATGAGCCAAGTGGGATTTGTGTATTGATCATTACCACCAAGTATCATCAAGATTAGGTGAAAAGATATTTGCTGGTATTTCGGAAACTCGTAATTTCTTGGAATATTGGCAACCCCTTTCAATGAAAGTGCTTTTCGCCAGTCTTGGCTTAGGGCTACTTGAAGAGGAAACAAACCATAAAGACAAAACTGAGAACTACTTTATTTTGTCAATTTTCATAGAGCTACTACAAACCATGTTGGATTTAGAGTTCCAAATTCATCTATCTATATAGGAGAGAAGAAAGTGAAAACTAAAAATAAAAACTGCTACTGTAAACGAACGCTTCAACCTAGAAGAAAAAAATTTGGTGAGCCAAGTGGGATTTGTATAATGATCATTACCACCAAATATCATCAAGATTGGGCGAAAAAATGTTTGCTGGTGTTTCGGAAACTCGTAGATTCTTGGATGCTTTCCAACCCCTTTCAATGAAAGTGCTTTTCGCCAGTCTCTGCATAGGGCAACTTGAAGAGGAAACAAACCATAGAGACAAAACTGAGAACTACTTTATTTTTTCAAGTTTCAAAGAGCTACTGCAAACCATGTTTGATTTAGAGTTCCAAATTTATCTATTTATATAGGAGAGAAGAGAGTGAAACCTAAAAATCAAACTGCTACTGTAAACGAACGCTTCAACCTAGGAGAACAAAATTGGTGAGCCAAGTGGGATTTGTGTACTGATCATTACCACCAAGTATCCTCAAGATTGGGTGAAAAAATAATTGCTGGTATTTCGGAAACTCGTAATTTGTTTGAAGCTTGGCAACGCCTTTCAATGAAAGTGCTTTACCACAGTCTCTGCATAGGGCTACTTGAAGAGCAAGCAAACCATAGAGACAAAACTGGGAAGTACTTTATTTTTTCAAGTTTCAAAGAGGTACTACAAACCATTTTGGATTTAGAATTCCAAATTTATCTATCTATATAGGAGAGAAGATAGTGAAACGTAAAATAAAAACTGCTGCTGTTAACGATTGCTTCAACCTAGAAGAACAAAATTTGGTGAGCCAAGTGGGATTTGTGTACTGATTATTACCACCAAGAATCATGAATTTTGGGCGAAAAAATATTTGCTGGTATTTCGGAAACTCTTACATTCTTGGACGCTTGCCAACCCCTTTCAATGAAAGGGCTTTTCGCCAGTCTCTGATTAGGGCTACTTGAAGAGGAAACAAACCATAGAGACAAAACTGAGAACTACTTTATATTGTCAAGTTTCAAAGAGATACTACAAACCATGTTGGATTTAGAGTTCCAAATTAATCAATCTATATAGGAGAGAACAGAGTGAAACCTCAAAATAAAAATTGCTACTGTAAACGAACGCTTCAACCTAGAAGAACAAAATTTGGTGAGCCATGTGGGATTTGTGTACTGATCATTACCACCAAGTATAATCAAGCTTGGGTGAAAAAATATTTGCTGGAATCTCGGAAACTCGTAGATTCTAGGACACTTCCAACCCCTTTCAATGAAAGTGCTTTTCTCCAGTCTCTGATTAGGGCTAATTGACGAGGAAACAAACTATAGAGACAAAACTGAGAATTATTTATTTTGTCAAGTTTCAAAGGGCTACTACAAACCATGTTGGATTTAGAGTTCCAAATTCATCTATCCATATAGGAGAGAAGAGAGTGAATCCTAAAAATAAAAACTGCTACTGTAAACGAATGCTTCAAACTAAAAGAAAAAACTTTGGTGAGCCAAGTGGGATTTGTGTACTGATTATTACCACCAACTATCATCAAGATTGGGAGAAAAAATATTTGCTGGTATTTCGGGAAACTCGTAGATTCTTGGACGCTTGTCAACCCCTTTCAATGAAAGTGCTTTTCGCCAGTCTCCGATTTGGGCTACGTGAAGAGTAAACAAACCATAGAGACAAAACTGAGAACTACTTTATTTTGTCATTTTTCAAAGAGCTACTACAAACCATGTTGGATTTAGAGTTCCAAATTCATCTATCTATATAGGAGGGAACAGAGTGAAACCTCAAAATAAAAACTGCTAAGGTAAACGAACGCTTCAACCTAGAAGAACAAAATTTTTTGAGCCAAGTGGGATTTGATTACTGATCACTACCATCAAGTATCATCACGATTGGGTGAAAAAATATTTGTTCGTAATTCGGAAACTCATAATTTCTTGGAAGCTTGGCAACCCCTTTCAATGAAAGTGCTTTTCGCCAGTCTTGGCTTAGGGCTACTTGAAGAAGATAGAATCCATAGAGAAAAAACTGAGAACTACTTTATTTTGTCAAGTTTCAAAGAGCTACTACAAACCATGTTTGATTTGGAGTTCCAAATTCATCTATCTATATAGGAGAGAACAGAGGGAAACCTAAAAATATAAACTGCTACTGTAAACGAACGCTTCAATATAGAAGCACAAAATTTGATGAGCCAAGTAGGATTTGTGTACTGATCATTACCACCAAGTATCATCAAGATTAGGTGAAAAAATATTTGCTGGTATTTCGGAAACTCGTAATTTCTTGGAATATTGGCAACCCCTTTCAATGAAAGTGCTTTTCGCCAGTCTCTGCATAGAGCTACTTGAAGCTGAAACAAACCATAGAGACAAAACTGAGAAATACTTCATTTTTTCAAGTTTCAAAGAGCTACTACAAACCATGTTTGATTTAGAGTTCCAAATTTATCTATTTATATAGGAGAGAAGAGAGTGAAACCTAAAAATCAAACTGCTACTGTAAACGAACGCTTCAACCTAGGAGAACAAAATTGGTGAGCCAAGTGGGATTTGTGTACTGATCATTACCACCAAGTATCCTCAAATTGGGTGAAAAAATAATTGCTGGTATTTCGGAAACTCGTAATTTGTTTGAAGCTTGGCAACGCCTTTCAATGAAAGTGCTTTACCACAGTCTCTGCATAGGGCTACTTGAAAAGGAAGCAAACCATAGAGACAAAACTGGGAAGTACTTTATTTTTTCAAGTTTCAAAGAGGTACTACAAACCATGTTGGATTTAGAGTACCAAATTTATCTATCTATATAGGAGAGAAGATAGTGAAACGTAAAATAAAAACTGCTGCTGTTAACGAATGCTTCAAACTAGAAGAACAAAATTTGGTGAGCCAAGTGGGATTTGTGTACTGATTTTTACCACCAAGAATCATGAAGATTGGGCGAAAAAATATTTGCTGGTATTTCGGAAACTCTTACATTCTTGGACGCTTGCCAACCCCTTTCAATGAAAGGGCTTTTCGCCAGTATCTGATTAGGGCTACTTGAAGAGGAAAAAAACCATAGAGACAAAACTGAGAACTACTTTATTTTGTCAAGTTACAAAGAGCTACTACAAACCATGTTGGATTTAGAGTTCCAAATTCATCTATCTATATAGGAGAGAACAGCGTGAAACCTAAAAATAAAAACGGCTACTGTAAATGAACGCTTCAACCTTGAAGCACATTTCTTTTTGGGCTAAGTGGGAATTGTGTGCCGACCATTACCACCAAGTATCATCAAGATTCGGTGAAAAAAATATTTGCTGGTATTTCGGAAACTCATAATTGCTCGGATGCTTGCCACCCCTATTCAATGAAAGTGCTTTTCACCAGTCTCTGCTTAGGGCTACTTGAAGAGGAAATAAACCATAGAGACAAAACTGAGAACTACTTTATTTTGCCAAGTTTCAAAGAGCTACTAAAAACCATGTTGGATTTAGAGTTTCAAAATCATCTATATATATAGGAGAGAAGTGAGTGAAACCTAAAATTAAAAACTGCTACTGTAAACGAACGCTTCAACCTAGAAGAACAAAATTTGGTGAGCCAAGTGGGATTTCTGTACTGATCACTAACATCAAGTATCATCATGTATGGGTGAAAAAATATTTGATGGTATTTTGGAAACTCGTTATTTCTTGGAAGTTTGGCAACCCCTTTCAGTGAAAGTGCTTTTCCACAGTCTATGCATAGGGTACTTGATGGGAATAAACCACAGACAGAAAACTGAGAACTACTTTATTTTGTCAAGTATCAAAGAGCTACTACAAACCATGTTGGATTTAGAGTTCCAAATTCATCAATCTATATAGGAGACAACAGTGTGAAACCTAAAAATAAAAACTGCTTACTGTAAAGGAATGCTTCAACCTAGAAAAACAAAAATTGGTGAGCCAAGTTGGATTTGTGTACTTGTCATTACCAACATGTATCATGAAGATTGGGTTAAAAAATATTGCTCGGATTTCGGAAAATTGAAATTTCTTGGAAGCATGGCAACCCTTTCAATGAAAGTGCTTTTCCACAGTCTGTGCCTAGGGCTACTTGAAGAGGAAACAAATCATAGAGACAAAACTGTGAACTACATTATTTCGTCAAGTTCTAAAGAGCTACTAAAAAAAATGTTGGATTTAGAGTTCCAAATTTATCTATCTATATAGGAGATAGCAGAGTGTAACTTAAAAATAAAAACTGCTACTAAAAACGAACGCTTCAACCTAGAAGAACAAAATTTGGTGAGCCAAGTGGGATTTATGTACTGATCACTACCATCAAGTATCATCAAGATTAAGTGAAAAAAAAATGGCTGGTATTTCATAAACTCGTAATTACTTGGAAGCTTGGCAACCCCTTTCAATGAAAGCGCTTTTCCACAGTCTCTGCATAGGGCTACTTGAAGAAGAAACAAAGCATAGAGACAAAAGTGAGAACTCCTTTATTTTGTCAAGTTTGAAAGAGCTACTACAAACCATGTTGGATTTAGAGTTCCAAATTCTTCTATCTGTATAGGAGAGAACAGAGTGAAACCTAAAAATAAAAACTGCTACTGTAAATAACGCTTCAAACTAGAAGAACAAAATTTGTTGAGCCAAGTGGGATTTGTGTACTGATCACGACCATCATGTATCATCTAGATTGGGTGAAAAAATATTTGCTGGTATTTCGGAAACTCATAATTTCTTGGAAGCTTGGCCACCCCTTTCAATGCAAGTGCTTTTCCGAAGTCTGTGCCTATGGCTACTTGAAGAGGAAACAAACCATACAGAAAAACTGTGAACTACTTTATTTTGTCAAGTTTCAAAGAGCTACTACAAACCATGTTGGATTTAGAGTTCCAAATTCATGAATCTATATAGGAGAGAACTGCGGGAAAACTAAAAATAAAAACTGCTAGTGTAAAAGAACGCTTCAACCTAGAAGAACAAAATTTGGTAAGTTAAGTTGGATTTGTATACTGATCATTACCACCAAGTATCATCAATATTGGGCGAAAAAATATTTGCTGGTATTTGGGAAACTTGTAGATTATTGGGCCCTTGCAAACCCCTTTCAATGTAAGTGCTTTTCGCCTGTCTCTGATTAGGGCTACTTGAAGAGGAAACAAACCATAGAGACAAAACTGAGAACTACTTTATTTTGTCGAGTTTCAAAAAGCTACTACAAACCATGTTGATTTTAGAGTTGCAAATTCATCTATCTATATAGGAGAGAACAGAGTGAAGCCTAAAAATAAAAAGTGCTACTGTAAACGAACGATTAAAACTAGAAGAACAAAATATGGTGAGCCAAGAGGGATTTGTGTACTGTTCATTTCCAGCAAGTATGAGGAAGATTGGGTGAAAGAATATTTGCTGGCATTTCGGAAACTCGTAATTTCTTAGAGCTTGGCAACAACTTTCAATGAATGTGCTTTTCACAGTCTTTGCCTAGGGATACATGAAGAGGAAACAAACCATAGAGACAAAACTGAGAACTACTATATTTTTTCGAGTTTCAAAGAGATACTACAAACCATGTTGGATTTAGAGTTCCAAATTCATCAATCAATATAGGAGACATCAGTGTGAAGCCTAAAAATAAAAACTGCTTACTGTAAATGAACGCTTCAACCTAGAAGAACAAAATTTGGTGAGCCTAGTTGGATTTGTGTACTTGTCATTACCAAGAAGTATCATCAAGATTGGGTGAAAAAATATTGCTGGTATTTCGGAAAATTGAAATTTCTTGGAAGCATGGCACCCCCTTTCAATGAAAGTGCTTTTCCACAGTCTGTGCCTAGGGCTACTTGAAGAGGAAACAAACAATAGAGACAAAACTGTGAACTACATTATTTTGTCAAGTTATAAAGAGCTACTACAAATCATATTGTATTTAGAGTTCCAAATTTATCTATCTATATAGGAGACAGCAGAGTGTAACTTAAAAATAAAAACTGCCACTATAAACGAACGCTTCAACCTAGAAAAACAAAATTTGGTGAGCCAAGTGGGATTTTTGTACTGATCATTACCATCAAGTATCATCAAGATTAGGTGAAAAAATATTTTCTGATATTTCAGAAACTCGTAATTTCTTGGAAGCTTGGCCTCCCCATTCAATGAAAGTTCTTTTCCACAGTCTCTGCTTAGGGCTACTTGAAGAGAAAACAAACCATAGAGACCAAACTGAGAACTACTTTATTTTGTCAAGTTTCAAAGACCTACTACAAACCCTGTTGGATTTAGAGTTCCAAATTCATCTATCTATATAGGAGACAACAGATTGAAACCTAAAAAATATAAACTTCTACTGGAAACGAACGCTTCAACCTAGAAGAACAAAATTTGGTGAGCCAAGTGAGATTTGTGTACTGATCACTACCATCAAGTATCATCAAGATTAAGTGAAAACAGATTTGCTGGTATTTGGGAAACTCGTAATTTCTTGGACCCTTGCCAACCGCTTTCATTGAAAGTGCTTTTCGCCAGTCTCTGATTAGGGCTACTTGAAGAGGAAACAAACCATAGAGACATAACTGAGAACTACTTTATTTTGTTCAAGTTTCAAAAAGCTACTACAAACCATATTGGATTTAGAGTTCCAAATTCATCTATGTATATTGGAGACAACAGAGTGAAACCTTATAATATAAACTGCTACTGTGAACGAACGCTTCAACCTAGAAGAACAAGATTTGGTGAACAAAGTGGGATTTGTGTACTGATCATTACCACCAAGTATCATCAATATTGGACAAAAAATATTTTCTGGTATTTCGGAAACTCGTAGATTCTTGGACGCTTGCCAACCCCTTTCAATGAAATTGCTTTGCGCTAGTCTCTGAATAGGACTACTTGAAGAGTAAACAAACCATAGAGACAAAAATGAGAACTACTTTATTTTGACAAGTTTCAAAGAGCTACTTCAAATTATGTTGGATTTAGAGTTCCAAATTCATCTATCTAAATAAAAGAGAGCAGAGGGAAACCTAAAACTACAAACTGCTACTGTGAAAAAACGCTTCAAACTAGAATAACAAAACATGGTGAGCCAAGTGGTATTTGTGTACTGTTCATTACCAGCAAGTGTGATGAAGATTGGGTGAAAGAATATTTGCTGGCATTTCGGAAACTCGTAATTCCTTAGAGCTTGGCAACAACTTTCAATGAATGTGCTTTTCACAGTCTGTGCCTAGGGATACTTGAAGAGGAAACAAACCATAGAGACAAAACTGAGAACTACTATATTTTTTCGAGTTTCAAAGAGATACTACAAACCATGTTGGATTTAGAGTTCCAAATTCATCTATCTATATAGGAGAGAAGAGAGTGAAACTTAAAATAAAAACTGCTACATCAAAAGCGCTTCAAACTAGAAGAACAAAATTCGGTGAGCCAAGTGGGATTTGTATACTGATTATTACCACCAAGTATCATCAAGATTGGGTGAAAGAATATTTGCTGGTATTTCGGAAACTCATAATTTCTTGGAAGCTTGGCAACCCCTTTCAATGAAAGTGCTTTTCGTCAGTCTCTGATTAGGGCTACTTGAAGAGGAAACAAACCATAGAGACAAAACTGAGAACCACTTTATTTTTCCTAGTTTCAAAAGCTACTACAAACCATGTTGGATTTAGAGTTCCACATTTATCTATATATATAGGAGACAACAGGCTGAAACCTTAAAATATAAATTGCTACTGTGAACGAACGCTTCAACCTAGAAGAACAAAATTTGGTGAGCCAAGTGGCATTTGTGTACTGATCATTACCACCAAGTATCATCAAGATTGGACATAAAATATTTGCTGGTATTTCGGAAAATTCGTAGATTCTTGGACGCTTGCCAACCCCTTTCAATGAAAGTGCATTTTGCTAGTCTCTGATTAGGGCTACTTGAAGAGGAAACAAACCATTGACACAAAACTGAGAACTACTTTATTTTGTCAAGGTTCAAAGAGCTACTACAAATCATGTTGGATTTAGAGTTCCAAATTCAACTATCTATATAAAAGAGAGCAGAGTGAAACCTAAAAATAAAAACTGCTAATGTAAACGAACGCTTCAATCTAGAAGAACAAAATTTGGTGAGCCAAGTGGGATTTGTGTACTGATCATTACCATCAAGTATCATCAAGGTGGGTGAAAAAATATTTGCTGGTATTTCGGAAACCCTTAATTTTTTGGAAGCTTGGCAACCCCTTTCAATGAAAGTGCTTTTCCACAGTCTCTGCATAGGGCTATTAAAAGAGGAAGCAAACCATAGAGACAAAACTGAGAACTACTTTATTTTGTCAAGTTTCAAAGAGCTACTACAAACCATGTTGGATTTAGAGTTCCAAATTCATCTATCTTATAGGAGAGAACAGAGTGAAACCTAAAAATAAAAACTGCTACTGTAAACGAACGCTTCAACCTAGGATAACAAAATGTAGTGAGCCAAGGGAGATTCGTATACTGATCATTACAACCAAGTATCATCAAGATTGGGCGAAAAAATATTTGTTGGTATTTCGGAAACTCGTAGATTCTTTGACCCTTGCCAAACACTTTCAATGAAAGTGCATTTCTACAGACTCTGATTAGGGCTTCTTGAAGAGGAAACAAACCATAGAGACAAAACTGAGAACTACTTTATTTTGTCAAGTTTCAAAGAGATACTACAAACCATGGTGAATTTAGAGTATCAAATTCATCTATCAATATAAGAGAGAACAGAATGAAACCGAAAAATAAAAACTGCTACTGTAAATAACGCTTCCACCTAGAAGAACAAAATTTGGGGATACTAGTGGGATTCTTGTACTGATCATTACCATCAAGTATCATCAAGATTGGGTGAAAAAATATTTGTTGGTATTTCGGAAACTCGTAATTTCTTGGAAGCTTGGTAACCCCTTTCAATGAAAGTGCTTTTCCACAGTCTCTGCTTAGGGCTACTTGAAGAGAAAACAAACCATAGAGACAAAACTGAGAATAACTTTATTTTGTCAAGTTTCCAAGCGATTACAAACAATGTTGGATTTGGAGTTCCAAATTCATTTATCTATATAGAAGAGAACAGAGTGAAACCTAAAAATAAAAACTGCTACTGTAAATAACGCTTCAACATTGAAGAACAAAATTTGGTGAGCCAAGTGGGATTTGTGTGCTGATCATTTCGACCATGTATCATCAAGATTGGGTGAAAAAATATTTGCTGGTATTTCGGAAACTCGTAAATTCTTGGAAGCTTGGCAACCCTTAGCAATGAAAGTGCTTTACCACAGTCTGTGCTTAGGGCTACTTGAAGAGGCAACAAACCTTTGAGACAAAACTGAGAACTACTTTATTTTTCAAGTTTCAAAGAGCTACCACAAACCATGTTGGAATTAGAGTTCCAAATTCATTGATCTGTATATTAGAGAACATAGTGAAACCTAAATATAAAAACTGCTACTGTAAATAACGCTTCAAACTAGAAGAACAAAATTTGGTGAGCCAAGTGGGATTTGTGTACTGATCATTACCACCAAGTATGATCAAGATTGGATGAAAAAATATATTCTGGTATTTATGAAACTCGTAGATTCTAGGACGCTTCCAACCCCTTTCAATGAAAGTGCTTTTCGACAGTCTCTGATTAGGGCTACTTGAAGACTAAACAAACCTTAGAGACAAAACTGAGAACAACTTTATTTTGTCAAGTTTCAAAGAGCTACTACAAACCATGTTGATTTTAGAGTTCCAAATTCATCTATCTGTATAGGAGAGAACAAAGTGGAACCTAAAAATAAAAACTGCTACCATAAATAACGCTTCAACCTAGAAGAACAAATTTGGTGAGCCAAGTGGGATTTGTGTACTGATCACAACCATCAAGTATCATCTAGATTGGGTGAAAAAATATTTGCTGGTATAGCTTAAACTCGTAGATTCTAGGACTCTTCCACCCCCTTTCAATGAATGTGCTTTTCGGCAGTCTCAGATTAGGGCTACTTGAAGAGGAAAGAAACCATAGACACCAAACTGAGAACTACTATATTTTGTCAAGTTTCAAAGAGCTACTACAAACCATGTTGGATTCAGAGTTCCAAAGTCATCTATCTGTATAGGAGAGAACAGAATGGAACATAAAAATAAAAAGTGCTACTGTAAATAACGCTTCAACCTAGAAGAACAAAATTTGGTGAGCCAAGTGGGATTTGTGTACTGATCACGACCATCAAGTATCATCTAGATTGGGTGAAAAAATATTTGCTGGTATAGCTGAAACGTGTACATTCTAGGACTCTTCCACCCCCTTTCAATGAAAGTGCTTTTCGCCAGTCTCAGATTAGGGCTACTTGAAGAGGAAAGAAATCATAGAGACCAAACTGAGAACTACTATATTTTGTCAAGTTTCAAAGAGCTAACAAACCATGTTGGATTTAGAGTTCCAAATTCATCTATCTATATAGGATAGAAGAGAGTGAATCCTCAAAGTAAAAACTGCTACTGTAAACGAACGCTTCTATCTAGAAGAAAAATATTTGATGAGCCAAAAGGGATTTGAGTACTGATCACTACCATCAGGTATCATCAATATTGGGTGAAAAAATATTTGCTGGTATTTCAGAAACTCGTAGATTATAGCACACTTGCCAACCCCTTTCAATGAAAGTGCTTTTTGCCAGTCTCTGATTAGGGCTACTGGAAGAGGAAACAAACCATAGGGACAAAATTGAGAACAACTTTATTTTGTCAAGTTTCAAAGAGCTACAACAAACCATGTTGGATTTAGAGTTCCAAATTCATCTATCTATAAAGGAGACAACAAAGTGAAACCTAAAAATAAAAACTGCTACAGTAAACGAACGCTTCAACCTAGAAGAACAAAATTTGGTGAGCCGAGTGGGATTTATATACTGATCATTACCACCATGTATCATCAAGATTGGGTGAAAAAATATTTGCTCGTATTTCGGAAACTCGTAATTTCTTGGAAGCTTGGTAACCCCTTTCAATGAAAGTGCTTTTCCAAAGTCTCTGCTTAGGGCTACTTGAAGAGAAAACAAACCATAGAGACAAATGTGAGAATGACTTTATTTTGTCAAGTTTCAAAGAGCTACTACAAACCATGTTGGATTTGGAGTTCCAAATTCATCTATCTATATAGAAGAGAACCGATTGAATCCTAAAAATAAAAACTGCAACTGTGAACGAACGCTTCAACATAGAAGAACAAAATTTGGTGAGCCAAGTCGGATTTTTGTACTGATGATTACCACCAAGTATCATCAACATTGGGCGAAAAAATATTTGCTATTATTTCGGAAACTCGTAATTTCTTTGAAGCTGGGAAACCCTTTCAATGAAAGTGCTTTACCACAGTCTGTGCCTAGGGCTATTTGAAGAGGAAACAAACCTAAGAGACAAAAGTGAGAACTACTTTATTTTTAAAGTTTCAACGAGCTACCACAAACCATGTTGGAATTAGCATTCCAAATTCATTGATCTCTATATAAGAGAACAGAGTCAAACCTAAAAATAAAAACTGCTACTATAAATAACGCTTCAACCTAGAAGAACAAAATTTGTTGAGCCAAGTGGGATTTGTGTACTGATCATTACCACCAAGTATCATCAAGATTGGGCGAAAAAATATTTGCTGGTATTTCGGAAACTCGTAGATTCTTGGACGCTTTTCAACCCCTTTCAATGAAAGTGCTTTTCGCCAGTCTCCGATAAGGGCTACTTGAAGAGTAAACAAACCATAGAGACAAAACTGAGAACTACTTTATTTTGTCAAATTTAAAAGAGCTACTACAAACCATGTTGCATTTAGAGTTCCAAATTCATCTATCTATATAGGAGAGTACAGAGTGAACCCTAAAAATAAAAACAGCAACTGTCAACGAATGCTTCAACCTAGAAGAACACAATTTGGTGAGCCAAGTGAGATTTGTGTCCTGATAATTAGCACCAAGTATTATCAAGGTTGGGTGAAAAAATATTTGCTTGTATTTGGGAAACTCGTAATTTCTTGGAAGCTTGGCAAGCCCTTTCAATGAAAGTGCTTTTCCACAGTCTCTGCTTAGGGCTACTTGAAAAGAAAACAAACCATAGAGACAAAACTGAGAACTACTTTATTTTGTCAACTTTCAAAGAGCTACTACAAACCATGTTGTATTTAGAGTTCCAAATTCATCTATATATATAGGAGAGAACAGAGTGAAATCTAAACAACAAAACTGCTACTGTAAACGAAAGCTTCCACCTAGAAGAACAAAATCTGGTGAGCCAATTGGGATTTGTGTACTGATTATTACCACCAAGTATCATCGAGATTGGGTGAAAAATATTTGCTGGTATTTCGGAAACACATAATTTCTTGGAAGGTGGCAACCACTTTCTATGAAAATGCTTTTCGCCAGTCTCTTTAGGGCTACTTGAAGAAAAAACCAACCATAGAGACAAAACTGAGAACTACTTTATTTTGTCAAGTTTCATAGAGCTACTTGAAACCATGTTGGATTTGATTTCCAAATTCATCTATCTGTATAGGAGAGAACTGAGTGAACCGTAATAATAAAAACTGCAACTGTGAACGAATGCTTCAACCTAGAAGAAGAAAATTTGGTAAGCCAATTAGGATTTGTGTACTCATCATTATCACCAAGTATCATCAAGTTTGGGTGACAAAAATATTTGCTGGTATTTCAGTAACTCGTAATTTCTTGGAAGCTTGGCAACCCCTTTCAATGAAAGTGCTTTTTCACAGTATCTGCTTAGGGCTACTTGAAAAGATAACAAACCATAGAGACAAAACTGAGAACTACTTTATTATGTCAAGTTACAAAGAGCTACCACAAACCATGTTGGATTTAGAGTTCCTCATTCATCTATCTATATAGGAGAGAACAGAGTGAAACCTAAAAATAAAAACTGCTATTGTAAAGGAACACTTCAACATAGAAGAACAAAATTTGGAGAGCCAAGTGGGATTTGTGTACTGATGATTAACACCAAGCATCATCAAGATTGGGTGAAAAAATATTTGCTGGTATTTCAGAAACTCGTAATTTCATTGAAGCATGGAAACCCCTTTCAATCAAAGTTCTTTTCCACAGTCTCTGCATAGGGCTACTTTATGAGGAAGCAAACCATAGAGACAAAACTGGGAACTACTTTATTTTGTCAAGTTTCAAAAGCTACCACAAACCATGTTGGATTTAGAGTTCCAAATTCATCTCTCTATATAAGAGAGAACAGAGTGAAACCTAAACATAAAAACTGCTACTGTAAACGAACGCTTCAACTTTGAAGAACAAAATTTGGTGAGCCAAGTGGGATTTGTGTACTTATCATTTCGACCATGTATCATCAAGATTGGGTGAAAAAATATTTGCTGGTATTTCGGAAACTCGTAATTTCTTGGAAGCTTGGCAACCCCTTTCAATGAAAGTGCTTTACCGCAGTCTGTGCCTAGGGCTACTTGAAGAGGAAACAAACCTTAGAGACAAAACTGAGAACTACTTTATTTTTCAAGTTTCAAAGAGCTACCACAAACCATGTTTTAATTAGAGTTCCAAATTCATTGATCTGTATATTAGAGAACAGACTGAAACCTAAAAATAAAAACTGCTACTGTAAATAACGCTTCAACCTAGAAGTACAAAATTTGGTGAGCCAAGTGGGATTTGTGTACTGATCATTACCACCATGTATCATCAATATTGGGAGAAAAAAAATTTGCTGGTGCTTCGGAGACTCGTAGAATCTTGGACGCTTTCCAACCCCTTTCAATGAAAGTGATTCTCGCCAGTCTCCGATTAGGGGTACTTGAAGAGTAAACAAACCATAGAGACAAAACTGAGAACTACTTTATTTTGTCAAGTTTCAAAGAGCTACTACAAACCATGTTGGATTTAGAGTTCCAAATTCATCTATCTATATAGGAGAGAACAGAGTGAAACCTAAAAATAAAATCTGCAAC
Source organism: Callospermophilus lateralis (assembly GCF_048772815.1). Taxonomy (NCBI): domain Eukaryota; kingdom Metazoa; phylum Chordata; class Mammalia; order Rodentia; family Sciuridae; genus Callospermophilus; species Callospermophilus lateralis. Next base: position 63,660 of record NW_027515323.1, read on the forward strand.
TGTGAACAAACGCTTCAACATACAAAAACAAAATTTGGTGAGCCAAGTAAGATTTGTGTAGTGATGATTGCCACCAAGTATCATCAAGATTGGGTGAAAAAATATTTGCTGGTATTTCGGAAACTCGCAATTTCTTTGAAGCTTGGCAACCCTTTTCAAAGAATGTGCTTTTCCACAGTCTCTGCATAGGGCTACTTTAAGAGGAAGCAGACAATAGAGACAAAAGTGAAAATAACTTTATTTTGTCAAGTTTCAAAGAGCTACTACAAACCATGTTGGATTTGGAGTTCCAAATTCATCTATCTATATAGAAGAGAACAGACTGAAACGTAAAAATAAAAACTTCAACTGTGAACGAATGCTTCAACATAGAAGAACAAAATTTGGTGAGCCAAGTGGGATTTGTGTACTGATGATTACCACCAAGTATCAACAATATTGGGCGAAAAAATATTTGCTTTTATTTCGGAAACTCGTAATTTCTTTGAAGCTGGGCAAACCCTTTCAATGAAAGTGCTTTACCACACTCTGTGCCTAGGGCTACTTGAAGAGGAAACAAACGTTAGAGACAAAACTGAGAACTACTTTATTTTTAAAGTTTCAATGAGCTACCACAAACCATGATGGATTTAGAGTTCCAAATTCATAGATCTCTCTATAAGAGAACTGAGTCAAACCTAAAAATAAAAACTGCTACTGTAAATAACGCTTCAACCTAGAAGAAAAAAATTTGGTGAGCCAAGTGGGATTTGTTTACTGATCATTACCACAAAGTATCATCAAGATTGGGCGAAAAAATATTTGCTGGTATTTCAGAAACTCGTAGAGTCTTGGACGCTTGGCAACCCCTTTCAATGAAAGTGCTTTTCCACAGTCTGTGCTTAGGCCTACTTGAAGAGTAAACAAACCATAGAGACAAAACTGAGAACTACTTTATTTTTTCAAGTTTCAAAGAGCTACTACAAACCATGTTGCATTTAGAGTTACAAATTCATCTATCTATATAGGAGAGTACAGAGTGAACCCTAAAAATAAAAACAGCAACTGTCAACGAATGCTTCAACCTAGAAGAACACAATTTGGTGAGCCAAGTGAGATTTGTGTCCTGATAATTATCACCAAGTATCATCAAGATTGGGTGAAAAAATATTTGCTTGTATTTCGGAAACTCGTAATTTCTTGGGAGCTTGGCAACCCCTTTCAATGAAAGTGCTTTTCCACAGTTTCTGTTTAGGGCACTTGAAAAGAAAACAAACCATAGAGACAAAACTGAGAACTACTTTATTTTGTCAAGTTTCAAAGAGCTACTACAGACCACGTTGGATTTAGAGTTCCAAATTCATCTATATATATATAGGAGAGAACAGAGTGAAATCTAAACATAAAAATGTTACTGTAAACGAACGCTTCAACGTAGAAGAACAAAATTTGGTGAGCCAAGTGGGAATTGTTTTCTGATTATTACCACCAAGTATCATCAGGATTGGACGAAAAAATATTTGCTGGTATTTCGGAAACTCGTAGATTCTTGGACGCTTGCCAACCCCTTTCAATGAAAGTGATTCTCGCCAGTCTCTGATTAGGGCTACATGAAGAGTAAACAAACCATAAAGACAAATCTGAGAACTACTTTATTTTGTCAAGTTTCAAAGAGCTAATACAAACCATGTTGGATTTAGAGTTCCAAAATCATCTATCTATATAGGAGAGAACAGAGTGAAACCTAAATATAAAAACTGCAACTGTGAGCAAACCCTTCTAAGTAGAAGAACAAAATTTGTTGAGCCAAGTGGGATTTGTGTACTGATCACTACCATGAAGTATCATCAAAATTGGGTGAAAAAATATTTCCTGGTATTTCGGAAACTCAGAATTTCTTGGAAGCTGGGCAACCCCTTTCAATGAAAGTGCTTTTCCACAGTCTCTGCTAAAAGCTACTTGAAGAGGATAGCATACATAGAGAAGAAACTGAGAACTACTTTATTTTGTCAAGTGTGTTCAAAGAGCTACTACAAACCATGTTGGATTTGGAGTTCCAAATTCATCTGTCTATACAGGAGTGAACAGATGGAAACCTAAAAATATAAACTGCTACTGTAAACGAACGCTTCAACCTAGAAGCACAAAATTTGATGAGCCAAGTGAGATTCGGGTACTGATCATTACCACCAAGTATCATCAAGATTGGGTGAAAAAATATTTGCTGGTATTTCGGAAACGCATAATTTCTTGGAAGGTGGCAACCCCTTTCAATAAAAATGCTTTTCTCCAGTCTCTGCTTAGGGCTAATTGAAGAAAAAACAAACCATAGAGACAAAACTGAGAACTACTTTATTTTGTCAAGTTTCATAGAGCTCCTTCAAACCATGTTGCATTTAGAGTTCCAAATTCATCTATATATAAGAGAGAACAGAGTGAAACCTAAGAATAAAAACTGCTACTGTAAACGAACGCTTCAACCTAGAAGAACAAAAGTGGTGAGCTAAGTGGGATTTGTGTACTGATCATTTCGACCAAGTATCATCAAGATTGGGTGAAAAAATATTTGCTGGTATTTCGCAAACTTGTAATTTCTTGGAATCTTGGCAACCCCTTTCAATGAAAGTGCTTTACCACAGTCTGTGCATAGAGCTACTTAAAGAGGAAACAAACCTTAGAGACAAAACTGAGAACTTCTTTATTTTTCAAGTTTCAAAGAGCTACCACAAACCATGTTTGATTTAGAGTTCCAAATTCATCGATCTGTATATTAGAAAACAAGTGAAACCTAAAAATAAAAACTGCTACTGTAAACAAACGCTTCAACCTAGAAGAACAAAATTTGGTGAGCCAACTGGGATTTGTGTCCTGATCATTACCACCATGTATCATCAAGATTGGGTGAAAAAATATTTGCTGGTATTTCGGAAACTCGACATTTCTTGGAAGCTTGGTATCCACTTGCAATGAAATTGCTTTTCCACAGTCTGTGCCTAGGGCTACTTGAAGAGAAAACAAACCATAGAGACAAAACTGAGAACTACTTTATTTTGTCAAGTTTCAAAGAGCTACTACAAACCATGTTGGAATTAGAGTTCCAAATTCATCTATATATATAGGAGAGAAGAGAGTGAAACCTAAAAATAAAGACTGCTACTGTAAACGAACGCTTCAAACTAGAAGCACAATATTTTATGAGCCAAGTGGGATTTGTGTACTGATCATTAGCACGAAATATCATCAAGATTGGGTGAAAAAATATTTACTGGTATTTCGGAAACCCGTAATTTTTTGGAAGCTTGGCAACCCCTTTCAATGAAAGTGCTTTTCCACAATCTCCGCATAGGGCTACTTTAAGAGGAAACGAACCATAGAGACAAAAATGAGAACTACTTTATTTTGTCAAGTTTCAAAGACCTACTACAAACCATGTTGTATTTAGAGTTCCAAATTCATCTATATATATAGGAGAGAACAGAGTGAAACCTAAAAATAAAAATTGCAACTGTAAATGAACGCTTCAACCTAGAAGAACAAAATATGGTGAGCCAAGTCGGAAATCTATACTGATCATTACGACCATGTTTCATCAAGATTGGGTGAAAAAATTTTTGCTGGTATTTCGGAAACTCGTAATTTCTTGGAAGCTGGGCAACCCCTTTCAATGGAAGTTCTTATCGCAAGTCTCTGCTTAGGGCTACTTGAAGAGAAAACAAACCATAGAGACAAAACTGAGAACTACTTTATTTTGTCAAGTTTCAAAGAGCTACTACAATCCATGTTGGATTTAGAGTTCCACGTTCATCTATATATATAGGAGAGAACAGAGTGAAACCTAAAAATAAAAACTGCTACTGTAAAGGAACGCTTCAACCTAGAAGAACAAAATTTGGTGATCAAAGTGGGATTTGTGTACTGATCATTTCGACCATGTATCATCAAGATTGGGTCAAAAAATATTTGCTGCTCTTTCGGAAACTCCTAATTGCTTGGAAGCTTGGAAACCCCTTTCAATGAATGTGCTTTAGCACAGTCTGTGCCTAGGGCTACTTGAAGAGGAAACAAACCTTAGAGACAAAACTGAGAACTACTTTATTTTTCAAGTTTCAAAGAGCTACCACAAACCATGTTTTAATTAGAGTTCCAAATTCATTGATCTGTATATTAGAGAACAGAGTGAAACCTAAAAATAAAAATTGCTACTGTAAATAACGCGTTAACCTAGAACAACAAAATTTGGTGAGCCAAGTGGGATTCGTGTACTGATCATTACCACCAGGTATCATCAAGATTGGTGGCAAAAATTTGCTGGTATTTCGGAAACTCAAAATTTCTTGGAAGCTTGGTAACCCCTTTTAATGAAAATGCTTTTCCACAGTCTCTGCTTAGGGCTACGTGAAGAGAAAACAAACCATAGAGACAAAACTGAGAATAACTTTATTTTGTCAAGTTTCAAATAGCTACTACAAACCATGTTGGATTTGGAGTTCCAAATTCATCTATCTATATAGGAGAGAACAGAGTGAAACCTAAACATAAAAACTGCTACTGTAAACGAATGCTTCAACCTAGAAGAACAAATTTGGTGAGCCAAGTGGGATTTGTGTACTGATCATTTCGACCTTGTACCATCAAGATTGGTTGAAAAAATATTTGCTGGTATTTCGGAAACTTGTAATTTCTTGGAAGCTTGGCAACCCCTATCAATGAAAGTGCTTTACCACAGTCTGTGCCTAGGGCTACTTAAAGAGGAAACAAACCCTAGAGTCAAAACTGAGAACTACTTGATTTTTCAAGTTTCAAAGAGCTACCACAAACCATGTTGGAATTAGAGTTCCAAATTTATTGATCTGTATATTAGAGAACACAGTGAAACCTAAAAATAAAAACTGCTACTGTAAATAACGCTTCAACCTAGAAGAACAAAATTTGGTGAGTCAAGTGGGATTTGTGTACTGATCATTATCACCATGTATCATCAAATTGGGTGACAAAATATTTGCTGGTATTTCGGAAACTCGTAATTTCTGGGAAGATGGCAACCCCTTTCAATGAAAGTGCTTTTCGCCAGTCTCTGCTTAGGGCTACTTGAAGAGAAAACAAACCATAGAGACAAAACTGAGAATAAATTTATTTTGTCAAGTTTCAAATAGCTACTACAAACGATGTTGGATTTGGAGTTCCAATTCATCTATCTATATAGGAGAGAACAGAGTGAAACCTAAAAATATAAAATGCAACTGTGAACGAACGCTTCAACATAGAAGAACAAAATTTGGTGAGCCAATTGGGATTTGTGTACTGATCATTATCACCAAGTATCATTAAGATTGGGTTAAAAAATATTTGCTGGTATTTCGGTAACTCGTAATTTCTTGGAAGCTTTTCAACCCCTTTCAATGAAAGTGCTTTTCCACAGTCTCTGCTTAGGGCTACTTGAAAGAAAATAAACCATAGAGAAAAAAATGAGAACACTTTATTTAGTGAAGTTTCAAAAAGCTACTACAAACCATGTTGGATTTAGAGTTCCACATTCATCTATCTATATAGGAGAGAACAGAGTGAAACCTAAAAATAAAAACTGCTACTGCAAACGAACGCTTCATCATAGAAGAACAAAATTTGGTGAGCCAAGTGGGATTTGTGTACTGATGATTACCAGCAAGTATCATCAAGATTGGGTGAAAAAATATTTGCTTGTATTTCGGAAACTCGTAATTTCTTTGAATCTTGGCAACCCCTTTCAATGTAATTGCTTTTCCACAGTCTCTGCATAGGGCTACATTAAGAGGAAGCAAACCATAGAGACAAAACTGAGAATTAATTTATTTTTTCAAGTTTCAAAGAGCTACTACAAACCATGTTGGATTTAGAGTTCGAAATTCATCTATATATGTAGGAGAGAACAGAGTGAAACCTAAAAATAAAAAACTGCTACTGTAAATAACGCTTCAACATAGAAGAACAAAATTTGGTGAGCCAAGTGGGATTTGTGTACTGATCATTACCACCATGTATCATCAAGATTGGGTGACAAAATATTTGCTGGTATTTCGGAATCTCGTAATTTTTTGGAAGTTTGGTAACCCCCTTCAATGAAAGTGCTTTACCACAGTCTGTGACTAGGGATACTTGAAGAGAAAAAAAACCATAGAGACAAAACTGAGAATACCTTTATTTTGTCAAGTTTCAAAGAGCTACAACTAACCATGTTGGATTTGGAGTTCCAAATTCATCTATCTATATAGGACAACAGAGTGAAACCTTAAAATAAAAACTGCTAGTGTAAACAAACGCTTCAACCTAGAAGCACAAAATTTGGTGAGCCAGGTGGGATTTGTGTGCTTTTCATTACCACCATGTATCATCAAGATTGGGTGAAAAAATATTTGCTGGTATTTCGGAAACTCGTAATTTCTTGGAAGCTTGGCAACCCCATTCAATGAAAGTGGTTTACCACATGTGTTCCTAGGGCTACTTGAAGAGGAAACAAACTTTAGAGACAAAACTGAGAACTACTTTATTTTTCAGGTTTCAAAGTGGTACCACAAACCATGTTGGATTTTGAGTTCCAAATTCATCGATCTGTATCGGAGAGAACAGAATAAAACCTAAAAATAAAAACTGCTACTGTAAATAACGCTTCAACCTAGAAAAACAAAATTTGGTGAGCCAAGTGGGATTTGTGTAATGATCATTACCTCCAAGTATCATCAAGATAGGGTGAAGACATATTTGCTGGTATTTCGGAAACTCGTAATTTCTCTGAAGCATAACAATCCCTTTCAATTAAAGTGCTTTACGCCAGTCTCTGATTAGAGCTACTTGAAGAGGAAACAAACCTTAGAGACAAAACTGAGAACTTCTTTATTTTTTCAAGTTTCAAAGAGCTACTACAAACCATGTTGGATTTAGAATTCCAAATTCATCTATCTATATTGGAGAGATGAGAGTGAAACCTAAAGATAAAAACTGCTATTAAAAACGAACGCTTCAACCTAGAAGAAGAAAATTTGGTGAGCCAAGGGGGATTTTTGTACTGATCATTACCACCCAGTATCATCAAGATTGAGTGAAAAAATATTTGCTTGTATTTCGGAAACTCATAATTTCCTGGAAGCTTGGCAACCCCTTTCAATGAAAGTGCTTTTCCACACTCTGTGCATAGAGCTACTTGAAGAGGAAACAAACCATAGAGACAAAACTGAGAACTACTTTATTTCATCAAGTTTCACAGAGCTACTACAAACGATGTTGGATTTAGAGTTCCAAATTCATCAATCTATATAGGAGAGAAGAGAGTGAAACCTAAAAATAAAAACTGCTACTGTAAACGAACGCTTCAACGTAGAAGAACAAAATTTGGTGAGCCAACTGGGATTTGTGTACTGATCATTAACACCAAGTATGATCAGGATTGGTTGAAAAAATATTTCTGGTATTTCGGAAACTCGGAGATTCTAGGACGCTTCCAACCCATTTCAATGAAAGTGCTTTTCGACATTCTCTGATTAGGGCTAATTGAAGAGGAAACAAACCATAGAGACAAAACTGAGAACTACTTTATTTTGTCAAGTTTCAAAGAGCTACTACAAACCATGTTGGATTTAGAGTTCCAAATTCATCTATCTATATAGGAGAGAAGAGAGTGAATCCTAAAAATAAAAACTGCTACTGTAAGCGAATGCGTCAACCGTAAAGAACAAAATTTGGTGAGCCAAGTGGGATTTGTGTACTGATTATTACCACAAAGTATCATCAAGATTGGGCGAAAAATATTTGCTGGTATTTCGGAAACTCGAAGATTCTAGGACGCTTCCAACCCCTTTCAATGAAAGTGCTTTTCGCCAGTCTCCGATTAGGGCTACTTGAAGAGTAAACAAACCATAGAGACAAAACCGAGAACTACTTTATTTTGTCACGTATCAAAGAGCTACTACAAACCTTGTTGGATTTAGAGTTCCACATTCATCAATCTATATAGGAGAGAACAGAGTGAACCCTAACAATAAAAACTGCTACTGTAAATGAACGCTTTAACCTAGAAGAACAATATTTGGTGAGCCAAGTGGATTTGTGTACTGATCTCTACCATCAAGTATCATCAAGATTGGGTGAAACAATATTTGCTGGTAATTCGGAAACTCATAATTTCTTGGAAGCTTGGCAAACCCTTTCAATGAAAGTGCTTTTCCACAGTCTCTGCTTAGGACTACTTGAAGAGTTTGGAATCCATAGAGAAAAAACTGAGAACTACATTATTTTGTCAAGTTTCAAAGAGCTACTACAAACCATGTTTGATTTGGAGTTCCAAATTCATCCATCTATATAGGAGAGAACAGAGGGAAACCTAAAAATATAAACTGCTATTGTAAATGAACGCTTCAACATAGAAGCAGAATCTTTGATGAGCCAAGTGGGATTTGTATATTGATCATTACCACCAAGTATCATCAAGATTGGGTGAAAAAATATTTGCTGGTATTTCGGAAACTCGTAGATTCTTGGACGCTTGCCAACCCCTTTCAATGAAAGTGCTCTGCCACAGTTTCTGCACAGGTCTACTTGAAGAGGAAACAAACCATAGAGACAAAAAAGAGAACTAATGTATTTTGTCAAGTATCAAAGAGCTACTACAAACCATGTTGGATTTAGAGTTCCAAATTCATCTATATATATATAGGAGAGAAGTGAGTGAAACCTAAAATTAAAAACTGCTACTGTAAACGAACGCTTCAACCTAGAAGAACAAAATTTGGTGAGCCCAGTGGGATTTGTGTACTGATCACTAACATCAAGTATCATCAAGTTTGGGTGAAAAAATATTTGCTGGTATTTCGGAAACTCGTAATTTCTTGGAAGTTTGGCAACCCCTTTCAATGAAAATGCTTTTCCACAATCTGTGACTAGGGCTACTTGAAGAGGAAACAAACATTAGAGACAAAAATGAGAACTACTATATTTTGTCAAGTTTCAAAGAGATACTACAAGCCATGTTGGATTTTGAGTTCCTAATTCATCTATTTATATAGGAGAGAACGGAGTGAAACCTAAAAATAAAAACTGCTACTGAAAACGAACGCTTCAACATAGAATAGCAACATTTGGTGAGCCAAGTGGGATTTGTGTACTGATCATTATCATCAAGTATCATCAAGATTGGGTGAAAAAATATTTGTTGGTGTTTCGGAAACTCGTAATTTCTTGGACGCTTGCCAACCCCTTTCAACGAAAGTGCTTTTGTCCAGTCTCAGATTACGGCTACTTGAAGAGGAAACAAACCATAGAGACTAAACTGAGAACAACTTTATTTTGTCAAGTTTCATAGAGCTAATACAAACCATATTGGATTTAAAGTTCCAAACTCATCCATCTATATAGGAGAGAACAGAGTGAAACCTAAAAATAAAAACCTCTACTGTAAACGAACGCTTCAACCTAGAAGAACAAAATTTGTTGAGCCATGTGGGATTTGTGTACTGATCATTACCACCAAGCATCATCAAGATTGGGTGAAAAAATATTTGCTGGTATTTCAGAAACTCGTAAGTTCTTGGAAGCTTGGCAACCGCTTTCAATGAAAGTGCTTTACCACAGTCTCTGCATAGTGCTACTTGAAGAGGAAACAAACCATAAAGAAAAACCTGAGAACTACTTTATTTTGTCAAGTTTCAAAGAGCTACTACAAACCATGTAGGATTTAGATTTGCAATTTCATCTGTCTATATTGGAGACAACAGACTGATACCTAACAATAAAAACTGCTACTGGAAAAGAACGTATCAACCTGGAAGAACAAAATTTGTTGAGACAAGTGGGATTTGCATACTGATCTATACCACCAAGTATCATCAGGATTGGTCGTAAAAATACTTGCTGGTATATCAGAAACTCGTAGATTCTTGGACGCTTGCCAAACCCTTTCATTGCAAGTGCTTTTCACCAGTCTCTGATTAGGGCTACTTGAAGAGTAAACAAACCATAGAGACAAAACTGAGAACTACATTATTTTTTCAAGTGTCAAGGAGCTACTACAAACCATGTTGAATTTAGAGTTCCAAATTCATGTATCTATATAGGAGAGAAGAGAGTGAAACTGAAAAATAAAAACTGCTACTGTAAAGGAACGCTTCAAACTAGAAGAACAAAATTTGATCAGCCAAGTGGGATTTGTGTACTGATCATTACCACCAAGTATCATCAATATTAGGTGAAAAATTATTTGCTGGTATTTCGTGAACTCGTAATTTCTTGGTAGCTTGGCAACCCCTTTCAATGAAAGTGCTTTTCGTCTGTCTCTGCTTAGGGCTACTTGAAGAGGAAACAAACCATAGAGACTAAACTGAGAATAACTTTATTTTGTTAAGTTTCATAGAGGTAATACAAACCATGTTGGATTTAAAGTTCCAAATTCATCCATCTATATATGAGAGAACAGAGTGAAACCTAAAAATGAAAACCTCTACTGTAAACGAACGCTTCAACCTAGAAGAACAAAATTTGGTGAGCCCAGTGGGATTTGTGTACTGGTCATCACCACCAAATATGATTAAGTTTGGGTGAAAAATATTTGCTGGTATTTCGGAAACTCGTAATTTCTTGGAAGCTTGGCAACCACTTTCAATGAAAGTGTTTTCCACAGTCTGTGCCTAGGGCTACTTTAAGAGGAATCAAGTCATACAGAAAAAACTGAGAATTACTTTATTTTGTCAAGTTTCAAAGAACTATTAAAAACGATGTTGTACTTAGAGTTCCAAATTCATCTATCTATATAGGAGCGAACAGACTGAAACCTAAAAATAAAAACTGCTACTGTGAACGAACGCTTCAACCTAGATGAACAAAATTTGATGAGCCAAGTGGGATTTGTGTACTGATCAATACCACCAAGTATCATGAAGATTGGGTGAAAAAATATTTGCTGGTATTTCGGATACTCGTAATATCTTGGAAGCTTGACAGACCCTTTCAATGAAAGTGCTTTTCGCCAGTATCTGCTTAGGGCTAATGAAGAGGAAACAAACCATAGAGACAAAACTGAGAACTACTTTATTTTGTCAGGTTTCAAAGAGCTACTACAAACCATGTTGGATTTAGAGTTCCAAATTCATCGATCTGTATAGGAGAGAATAGAGTGAAACCTAAAAATAGAAACTGCTACTGTAAATAATGCTTCAACCTAGAAGAACAAAATTTGGTGAGCCAAGAGGGATTTGTGTACTTATCATTACCACCAAGTATCATCAAGTTTCGGTGAAAAAAAAATTGCTGGTATTTCGGAAACTCGTAATTTCTTGGAAGCTTGGCAACCCCGTACAATGAAAGTGCTTTTCCACAGTCTGTGCCTAGGGCAACTTGAAGAGAAAACAAACATTAGAGATAAAATTGAGAACTACTTTATTTTATCAAGTTTCAAAAGCTAGTACAAACCATGTTGGATTTAGAGTTCCAAATTCATCTATCATATAGGAGAGAACAGAGTGAAACCTAAAAATATAAACTGCTACTGTGAACGAACGCTTCAACCTAGAAGAACAAAATTTGGTGAGCCAAGTGGGATTTGTGTACTGGTAATTACCACCAAGTATCATCAAGTTTGGGTGAAAAAATATTTGCTGGTATTTCGGAAGCTCGCAATTTCTTGGAAGCTTGGCAACCACTTTCAATGAAAGTGTTTTCCACAGTCTGTGCCTAGGGCTACTTTAAGAGGAATCAAGTCATACAGAAAAAACTGAGAATTACTTTATTTTGTCAAGTTTCAAAGAACTATTAAAAACGATGTTGTACTTAGAGTTCCAAATTCATCTATCTATATAGGAGCGAACAGACTGAAACCTAAAAATAAAAACTGCTACTGTGAACGAACGCTTCAACCTAGATGAACAAAATTTGGTGAGCCAAGTGGGATTTGTGTACTGATCAATACCACCAAGTATCATGAAGATTGGGTGAAAAAATATTTGCTGGTATTTCGGATACTCGTAATTTCTTGGAAGCTTGGCTAACCCTTTCAATGAAAGTGCTTTTCCACAGTCTCTGATTAGCGCTCATTGAAGAGGAAACAAACCATAGAGACACAACTGAGAACTACTTTATTTTGTCAAGTTTCAAAGAGCTACTACAAACCATGTTGGATTTAGAGTTCCAAATTCATCTACCTATGTAGGAGAGAACAGAGTGAAACCTAAAAATGAAAACTGCTACTGTAAACGAACGCTTCAAACTAGAAGAACAAAATTTGGTGAGCCAAGTGGGATTTGTATACTGATCATTACCACCAAGTATGACCAAGATTGGGTGAAAAAATTTTTGCTGGTATTTCGGAAACTCGTAGATTCTAGGACGCTTCCAACCCCTTTCAATGAAAGTGCTTTTCGCCAGTCTCTTCTTAGGGCTACTTGAAGAGTAAACAAACCATAGAGACAAATATGAGAACTACTTTATTTTGTCAAGTTTCAAAGAGCTACTACAAACCATGTTGCATTTAGAGTTCCAAATTCATCTATCTATATAAGAGAGAACAGAGGGAAACCTAAAAATAAAAACTGCTACTGTAAAAGAACGCTTCAACCTAGAAGAACAAAATGGTGAGCCAAGTGGGATTTGTGTACTGATCATCACCACCAATTATAATCAAGATTGGGTGAAAAAATGTTTGCTGGTCTTTCGGAAACTCGTAATTTCTTGGAAGCTTGACAACCCCTTTCAATAAAAGTGCTTTTCGCCAGTCTCTGCTTAGGGCTACTTGATGAGTAAACAAACCATAGAGACAAATCTGAGAACTACTTTATTTTGTCAAGTTTCAAAGAGCTACTACAAACCATGTTGCATTCAGAGTTCCAAATTCATCTATCTATATAGGAGAGAACAGAGTGAAACCTAAAAATAAAAACTGCTACTGTAAACGAACCCTTCAAACTTGAAGAACAAAATTGGTGGGCCATGTGGGATTTGTATACTGATCATTACCACCAAGTATGATCAAGATTGGGTGAAAAAAATATTTGCTGGTATTTCGGAAACTCGTAGATTCTAGGACGCTTCCAACCCCTTTAAATGAAAGCTTTTCGCCAGTCTCTGATTTCGACTACATGAAGAGGAAACAAACCATTGAGAAAAAACAGAGAACTACTTTATTTTGTCAATTTTCAAAGATATACTACAAACCATGTTGGATTTAGAGTTCCAAATTCATCTATCTATATAGGTGAGAGGAGAGTGAAACCTAAAAATAAAAACTGCTACTGTGAACGAACACTTCAACCTCGAAAAACAAAATTTTGTGAGCCAAGTGGGATTTGTGTACTGATCATTACCACCAAGTATCATCAAGATTGGGTGAAAAAATATTTGCTGGTATCTCGGAAACTCTTAATTTCTTGGAAGCTTGACAGCCCCTTTCAAAGAAAGTGCTTTTCGCCAGTCTCTGCTTAGGGCTAATTGAAGAGGAAACAAACCATAGAGACAAAACTGAGAACTACGATATTTTGTCAGGTTTCAAAGAGCTTCTACAAATCATGTTGGATTTAGAGTTCCCAATTCATCTATCATATAGGAGAGAACAGAGTGAAACCTAAAAATATAAACTGCTACTGTGAACGAACGCTTGAACCTAGAAGAACAAAATTTGGTGAGCCAAGTGGGATTTGTGTACTGGTAATTACCACCAAGTATCATCAAGTTTGGGTGAAAAAATATTTGCTGGTATTTCGGAAGCTCGCAATTTCTTGGAAGCTTGGCAACCACTTTCAATGAAAGTGTTTTCCACAGTCTGTGCCTAGGGCTACTTTAAGAGGAATCAAGTCATACAGAAAAAAACTGAGAATTACTTTATTTTGTCAAGTTTCAAAGAACTATTAAAAACGATGTTGTACTTAGAGTTCCAAATTCATCTATCTATATAGGAGCGAACAGACTGAAACCTAAAAATAAAAACTGCTACTGTGAACGAACGCTTCAACCTAGATGAACAAAATTTGATGAGCCAAGTGGGATTTGTGTACTGATCAATACCACCAAGTATCATGAAGATTGGGTGAAAAAATATTTGCTGGTATTTCGGATACTCGTAATTTCTTGGAAGCTTGACGGAACCTTTCAATGAAAGTGCTTTTCGCCAGTATCTGCTTAGGGCTAATGAAGAGGAAACAAACCATAGAGACAAAACTGAGAACTACTTTATTTTGTCAGGTTTCAAAGAGCTACTACAAACCATGTTGGATTTAGAGTTCCAAATTCATCGATCTGTATAGGAGAGAATAGAGTGAAACCTAAAAATAGAAACTGCTACTGTAAATAATGCTTCAACCTAGAAGAACAAAATTTGGTGAGCCAAGAGGGATTTGTGTACTTATCATTACCACCAAGTATCATCAAGTTTCGGTGAAAAAAAAAATTGCTGGTATTTCGGAAACTCGTAATTTCTTGGAAGCTTGGCAACCCCGTACAATGAAAGTGCTTTTCCACAGTCTGTGCCTAGGGCAACTTGAAGAGAAAACAAACATTAGAGATAAAATTGAGAACTACTTTATTTTATCAAGTTTCAAAAGCTAGTACAAACCATGTTGGATTTAGAGTTCCAAATTCATCTATCATATAGGAGAGAACAGAGTGAAACCTAAAAATATAAACTGCTACTGTGAACGAACGCTTCAACCTAGAAGAACAAAATTTGGTGAGCCAAGTGGGATTTGTGTACTGGTAATTACCACCAAGTATCATCAAGTTTGGGTGAAAAAATATTTGCTGGTATTTCGGAAGCTCGCAATTTCTTGGAAGCTTGGCAACCACTTTCAATGAAAGTGTTTTCCACAGTCTGTGCCTAGGGCTACTTTAAGAGGAATCAAGTCATACAGAAAAAACTGAGAATTACTTTATTTTGTCAAGTTTCAAAGAACTATTAAAAACGATGTTGTACTTAGAGTTCCAAATTCATCTATCTATATAGGAGCGAACAGACTGAAACCTAAAAATAAAAACTGCTACTGTGAACGAACGCTTCAACCTAGATGAACAAAATTTGGTGAGCCAAGTGGGATTTGTGTACTGATCAATACCACCAAGTATCATGAAGATTGGGTGAAAAAATATTTGCTGGTATTTCGGATACTCGTAATTTCTTGGAAGCTTGGCTAACCCTTTCAATGAAAGTGCTTTTCCACAGTCTCTGATTAGCGCTCATTGAAGAGGAAACAAACCATAGAGACACAACTGAGAACTACTTTATTTTGTCAAGTTTCAAAGAGCTACTACAAACCATGTTGGATTTAGAGTTCCAAATTCATCTACCTATGTAGGAGAGAACAGAGTGAAACCTAAAAATGAAAACTGCTACTGTAAACGAACGCTTCAAACTAGAAGAACAAAATTTGGTGAGCCAAGTGGGATTTGTATACTGATCATTACCACCAAGTATGACCAAGATTGGGTGAAAAAATTTTTGCTGGTATTTCGGAAACTCGTAGATTCTAGGACGCTTCCAACCCCTTTCAATGAAAGTGCTTTTCGCCAGTCTCTTCTTAGGGCTACTTGAAGAGTAAACAAACCATAGAGACAAATATGAGAACTACTTTATTTTGTCAAGTTTCAAAGAGCTACTACAAACCATGTTGCATTTAGAGTTCCAAATTCATCTATCTATATAAGAGAGAACAGAGGGAAACCTAAAAATAAAAACTGCTACTGTAAAAGAACGCTTCAACCTAGAAGAACAAAATGGTGAGCCAAGTGGGATTTGTGTACTGATCATCACCACCAATTATAATCAAGATTGGGTGAAAAAATGTTTGCTGGTCTTTCGGAAACTCGTAATTTCTTGGAAGCTTGACAACCCCTTTCAATAAAAGTGCTTTTCGCCAGTCTCTGCTTAAGGCTTCTTGATGAGTAAACAAACCATAGAGACAAATCTGAGAACTACTTTATTTTGTCAAGTTTCAAAGAGCTACTACAAACCATGTTGCATTCAGAGTTCCAAATTCATCTATCTATATAGGAGAGAACAGAGTGAAACCTAAAAATAAAAACTGCTACTGTAAACGAACCCTTCAAACTTGAAGAACAAAATTGGTGGGCCATGTGGGATTTGTATACTGATCATTACCACCAAGTATGATCAAGATTGGGTGAAAAAAATATTTGCTGGTATTTCGGAAACTCGTAGATTCTAGGACGCTTCCAACCCCTTTAAATGAAAGCTTTTCGCCAGTCTCTGATTTCGACTACATGAAGAGGAAACAAACCATTGAGAAAAAACAGAGAACTGCTTTATTTTGTCAATTTTCAAAGATATACTACAAACCATGTTGGATTTAGAGTTCCAAATTCATCTATCTATATAGGTGAGAGGAGAGTGAAACCTAAAAATAAAAACTGCTACTGTGAACGAACGCTTCAACCTCGAAAAACAAAATTTTGTGAGCCAAGTGGGATTTGTGTACTGATCATTACCACCAAGTATCATCAAGATTGGGTGAAAAAATATTTGCTGGTATCTCGGAAACTCTTAATTTCTTGGAAGCTTGACAGCCCCTTTCAAAGAAAGTGCTTTTCGCCAGTCTCTGCTTAGGGCTAATTGAAGAGGAAACAAACCATAGAGACAAAACTGAGAACTACGATATTTTGTCAGGTTTCAAAGAGCTTCTACAAATCATGTTGGATTTAGAGTTCCCAATTCATCTATCATATAGGAGAGAACAGAGTGAAACCTAAAAATATAAACTGCTACTGTGAACGAACGCTTGAACCTAGAAGAACAAAATTTGGTGAGCCAAGTGGGATTTGTGTACTGGTAATTACCACCAAGTATCATCAAGTTTGGGTGAAAAAATATTTGCTGGTATTTCGGAAGCTCGCAATTTCTTGGAAGCTTGGCAACCACTTTCAATGAAAGTGTTTTCCACAGTCTGTGCCTAGGGCTACTTTAAGAGGAATCAAGTCATACAGAAAAAAACTGAGAATTACTTTATTTTGTCAAGTTTCAAAGAACTATTAAAAACGATGTTGTACTTAGAGTTCCAAATTCATCTATCTATATAGGAGCGAACAGACTGAAACCTAAAAATAAAAACTGCTACTGTGAACGAACGCTTCAACCTAGATGAACAAAATTTGATGAGCCAAGTGGGATTTGTGTACTGATCAATACCACCAAGTATCATGAAGATTGGGTGAAAAAATATTTGCTGGTATTTCGGATACTCGTAATTTCTTGGAAGCTTGACGGAACCTTTCAATGAAAGTGCTTTTCGCCAGTATCTGCTTAGGGCTAATGAAGAGGAAACAAACCATAGAGACAAAACTGAGAACTACTTTATTTTGTCAGGTTTCAAAGAGCTACTACAAACCATGTTGGATTTAGAGTTCCAAATTCATCGATCTGTATAGGAGAGAATAGAGTGAAACCTAAAAATAGAAACTGCTACTGTAAATAATGCTTCAACCTAGAAGAACAAAATTTGGTGAGCCAAGAGGGATTTGTGTACTTATCATTACCACCAAGTATCATCAAGTTTCGGTGAAAAAAAAATTGCTGGTATTTCGGAAACTCGTAATTTCTTGGAAGCTTGGCAACCCCGTACAATGAAAGTGCTTTTCCACAGTCTGTGCCTAGGGCAACTTGAAGAGAAAACAAACATTAGAGATAAAATTGAGAACTACTTTATTTTATCAAGTTTCAAAAGCTAGTACAAACCATGTTGGATTTAGAGTTCCAAATTCATCTATCATATAGGAGAGAACAGAGTGAAACCTAAAAATATAAACTGCTACTTTGAACGAACGCTTCAACCTAGAAGAACAAAATTTACTGAGCCAAGTGGGATTTGTGTACTGGTAGATACCACCAAGTATCATCAAGTTTGGGTGAAAAAATACTTGCTGGTATTTCGGAAGCTCGCAATTTCTTGGAAGCTTGGCAACCACTTTCAATGAAAGTGTTTTCCACAGTCTGTGCCTAGGGCTACTTTAAGAGGAATCAAGTCATACAGAAAAAACTGAGAATTACTTTATTTTGTCAAGTTTCAAAGAACTATTAAAAACGATGTTGTACTTAGAGTTCCAAATTCATCTATCTATATAGGAGCGAACAGACTGAAACCTAAAAATAAAAACTGCTACTGTGAACGAACGCTTCAACCTAGATGAACAAAATTTGGTGAGCCAAGTGGGATTTGTGTACTGATCAATACCACCAAGTATCATGAAGATTGGGTGAAAAAATATTTGCTGGTATTTCGGATACTCGTAATTTCTTGGAAGCTTGGCTAACCCTTTCAATGAAAGTGCTTTTCCACAGTCTCTGATTAGCGCTCATTGAAGAGGAAACAAACCATAGAGACACAACTGAGAACTACTTTATTTTGTCAAGTTTCAAAGAGCTACTACAAACCATGTTGGATTTAGAGTTCCAAATTCATCTACCTATGTAGGAGAGAACAGAGTGAAACCTAAAAATGAAAACTGCTACTGTAAACGAACGCTTCAAACTAGAAGAACAAAATTTGGTGAGCCAAGTGGGATTTGTATACTGATCATTACCACCAAGTATGACCAAGATTGGGTGAAAAAATTTTTGCTGGTATTTCGGAAACTCGTAGATTCTAGGACGCTTCCAACCCCTTTCAATGAAAGTGCTTTTCGCCAGTCTCTTCTTAGGGCTACTTGAAGAGTAAACAAACCACAGAGACAAATATGAGAACTACTTTATTTTGTCAAGTTTCAAAGAGCTACTACAAACCATGTTGCATTTAGAGTTCCAAATTCATCTATCTATATAAGAGAGAACAGAGGGAAACCTAAAAATAAAAACTGCTACTGTAAAAGAACGCTTCAACCTAGAAGAACAAAATGGTGAGCCAAGTGGGATTTGTGTACTGATCATCACCACCAATTATAATCAAGATTGGGTGAAAAAATGTTTGCTGGTCTTTCGGAAACTCGTAATTTCTTGGAAGCTTGACAACCCCTTTCAATAAAAGTGCTTTTCGCCAGTCTCTGCTTAAGGCTTCTTGATGAGTAAACAAACCATAGAGACAAATCTGAGAACTACTTTATTTTGTCAAGTTTCAAAGAGCTACTACAAACCATGTTGCATTCAGAGTTCCAAATTCATCTATCTATATAGGAGAGAACAGAGTGAAACCTAAAAATAAAAACTGCTACTGTAAACGAACCCTTCAAACTTGAAGAACAAAATTGGTGGGCCATGTGGGATTTGTATACTGATCATTACCACCAAGTATGATCAAGATTGGGTGAAAAAAATATTTGCTGGTATTTCGGAAACTCGTAGATTCTAGGACGCTTCCAACCCCTTTAAATGAAAGCTTTTCGCCAGTCTCTGATTTCGACTACATGAAGAGGAAACAAACCATTGAGAAAAAACAGAGAACTGCTTTATTTTGTCAATTTTCAAAGATATACTACAAACCATGTTGGATTTAGAGTTCCAAATTCATCTATCTATATAGGTGAGAGGAGAGTGAAACCTAAAAATAAAAACTGCTACTGTGAACGAACACTTCAACCTCGAAAAACAAAATTTTGTGAGCCAAGTGGGATTTGTGTACTGATCATTACCACCAAGTATCATCAAGATTGGGTGAAAAAATATTTGCTGGTATCTCGGAAACTCTTAATTTCTTGGAAGCTTGACAGCCCCTTTCAAAGAAAGTGCTTTTCGCCAGTCTCTGCTTAGGGCTAATTGAAGAGGAAACAAACCATAGAGACAAAACTGAGAACTACGATATTTTGTCAGGTTTCAAAGAGCTTCTACAAATCCCACTGGCTCACCAAAGTTGTTCTTCTAGGTTCAAGCGTTCGTTCACAGTAGCAGTCTAAAAATATAAACTGCTACTGTGAACGAACGCTTGAACCTAGAAGAACAAAATTTGGTGAGCCAAGTGGGATTTGTGTACTGGTAATTACCACCAAGTATCATCAAGTTTGGGTGAAAAAATATTTGCTGGTATTTCGGAAGCTCGCAATTTCTTGGAAGCTTGGCAACCACTTTCAATGAAAGTGTTTTCCACAGTCTGTGCCTAGGGCT
>NW_027515324.1:0-83577 GCF_048772815.1 Callospermophilus lateralis
TAGCCCTAGGCACAGACTGTGGAAAAGCAATTTGATTGAGAGGGGTTGCCAAGCTTCTAAGAAATAACGAGTTACCGAAATACCAGCAAATACTTTTTCAGCCAATCTTGACGATACGTGGTGGTAATGATCAGTGCACAAATCCCACCTTCTCACCAAATTTTGTTCTTCTATGTTGAAGCGTTCGTCTGCAGTAGCAGTTTTTTTTTTTAAATTTATTTTTATTGTAGGTTATTCAAAACATTACATAGTTCTTGATATATCATATTTCACACTTTGATTCAAGTGGGATATGCGCTCCCATTTTTACCCCACATACAGATTGCAGAATCACATCAGTTGCACAACCATTGATTTACATATTGCCATTCTGGTGTCTGTTGTATTCTGCTGCCTTTCCTATCCTCTACTATCCCCCCTCCCCCCTCCCCTCCCCTCTTCTCTCTCTACCCCCTCTACTGTAATTCATTTCTCCCCCTTATATTTTTCCTCCTTTCCCCTCACTTCCTCTTGTATGTAATTTTGTATACCCCTGAGGGTCTCCTTCCATTTACATGCAATTTCCCTTCTCTCTCCCTTTCCCTCCCACCTCTCATCCCTGTTTAATGTTAATCTTCTTCTCATGCTCTTCGTCCCTACTCTGTTCTTAGTTACTCTCCTTATATCAAAGAAGACATTTGGCATTTGTTTTTAAGGGATTGGCTAGCTTCACTTAGCATAATCTGCTCTAATGCCATCCATTTCCCTCCAAATTCTATGATTTTGTCATTTCTTAATGCAGAGTAATACTCCATTGTGTATAAATGCCACATTTTTTTTATCCATTCGTCTACTGAAGGGCATCTAGGTTGGTTCCACAGTCTTGCTATTGTGAATTGTGCTGCTATGAACATGGATGTAGCAGTGTCCCTATAGTGTGCTCTTTTTAGGTCTTTAGGGAATAGACCGAGTAGGGGAATAGCTGGATCAAATGGTGGTTCCATTCCGAGCTTTCCAAGAAATCTCCACACTGCTTTCCAAATTGGCCGCACCAATTTGCAGTCCCACCAGCAATGTACAAGAGTACCCTTTTTTCCACATCCTCGCCAGCACTTGTTGCTGTTTGACTTCCTAATGGCTGCCAATCTTACTGGAGTGAGATGGTATCTTAGGGTGGTTTTGATTTGCATTTCTCTGACTGCTAGAGATGGTGAGCATTTTTTCATATACTTGTTGATTGATTGTATGTCCTCCCCCTGAGAAATTTCTGTTCAGGTCCTTGGCCCATTTGTTGATTGGGTTATTCATTATCTCATTGTCTAATTTTTTTAGTTCTTTGTATATTCTGGATATTAGGGCTCTGTCTGAAGTGTGAGGAGTAAAGATTTGTTCCCAGGACGTAGGCTCCCTATTTACCTCTCTTATTGTTTCTTTTGCTGAGAAAAAACTTTTTAGTTTGAGTAAGTCCCATTTGTTGATTCTGGTTATTAACTGTTGTGCTATGGGTGTCCTATTGAGGAATTTGGAGCCCGACCCCACAGTATGTAGATCATAGCCAACTTTTTCTTCTATCAGACGCCGTGTCTCTGATTTGATATCAAGTTCCTTGATCCACTTTGAGTTAACTTTTGTGCATGGCGAGAGAAAAGGATTCAGTTTCATTTTGTTGCAAATGGATTTCCAGTTTTCCCAACACCATTTGTTGAAGATGCTATCCTTCTTCCATTGCATGCTTTTAGCCCCTTTATCGAATATAAGATAGTTGTAGTTTTGTGGATTGGTTTCTGTGTCCTCTATTCTGCACCATTGGTCCACCCGCCTGTTTTGGTACTAGTACCATGCTGTTTTTGTTACTATTGCTCTGTAGTATAGTTTGAAGTCTGGTATAGCTATACCGCCTGATTCACACTTCCTGCTTAGCATTGTTTTTGCTATTCTGGGTCTTTTATTTTTCCATATGAATTTCATGATTGCTTTCTCTATTTCTACAAGAAATGCCATTGGGATTTTGATTGGCATTGCATTAAACCTATAGAGAACTTTTGGTAATATCGCCATTTTGATGATGTTACTTCTACCTATCCATGAACAGGGTATATTTTTCCATCTTCTAAGATCTTCTTCTATTTCTCTCTTTAGGGTTCTGTAGTTTTCATTGTATAAGTCTTTCACCTCTTTTGTTAGGTTGATTCCCAAGTCTTTTATTTTTTTTGAGGATATTGTGAATGGGGTGGTTGTCCTCATTTCCATTTCAGAGGATTTGTCGCTGATATACAGGAATGCCTTTGATTTATGCGTGTTGATTTTATAGCCTGCCACTTTGCTGAATTCATTTATTAGCTCTAATAGTTTCTTTGTAGACCCTTTTGGGTCTGCTAGGTATAGAATCATGTCATCTGCAAATAGTGATAATTTGAGTTCTTCTTTTCCTATTTTTATGCCTTTAATTTCTTCCGTCTGTCTAATTGCTCTGGCCAGTGATTCGAGAACTATGTTGAACAGAAGTGGTGAGAGAGGGCATCCCTGGATTGTTCCAGATTTTAGAGGGAATGCCTTCAGTTTTTCTCCATTCAGAATGATGCTAGCCTGAGGCTTGGCATAGATTGCTTTTACAATATTGAGGTATGTTCCTGTTATCCCTATTTTTTCTAGAGTTTTGAACATAAAGGGATGCTGTACTTTGTCGAATGCTTTTTCCGCATCTATCGAGATGATCATATGGTTCTTATTTTTAAGCCTATTGATGTGGTGAATAACATTTATTGATTTCCGTATATTGAACCAGCCTTGCATCCCAGGGATAAATCCTACCTGATCATGGTGCACAATTTTTTTGATATGTTTTTGTATCCGGTTCACCAGAAGTTTATTGGGGATTTTTGCATCTAGGTTCATTAGAGATATTGGTCTGTAGTTTTCTTTCTTTGAAGTGTCTTTGTCTGGTTTAGGAATCAGGGTGATGTTGGCCTCATAGAATGAATTTGGAAGTTCTCCCTCTTTTTCTATTTCCTGAAATAGCTTGAAAAGTATTGGTATTAGTTCCTCTTTAAAGGTTTTGTAAAACTCTGCTGTATACCCATCCGGTCCTGGGCTTTTCTTAGTTGGTAGTCTTTTGATGGTTTCTTCTATTTCCTCAATTGATATTGGTCTGTTTGGGTTGTCAATATCCTCCTGACTCAATCTGGGCAAATCATATGACTTAAGAAATTTATCGATGCCTTCACTATCTTCTATTTTATTGGAGTATAAGGATTCAAAATAATTTCTGATAGTCTTCTGTATTTCTGAAGTGTCTGTTGTGATATTGCCTTTTTCATCCCGTATGCTGGTAATTTGAGTTCTCTCTCTTCTTCTCTTTGTTAGCGTGGCTAAGGGTCTGTCGATTTTATTTATTTTTTCAAAGAACCAACTTTTAGTTTTGTCAATTTTTTCAATTGTTTCTTTCGTTTCGATTTCATTAATTTCAGCTCTGATTTTAATTATTTCTTGTCTTCTACTTCTTTTGCTGTTGTTTTGCTCTTCTTTTTCTAGGATTTTGAGTTGAAGTATTAGATCATTTATTTGTTGGTTTTTTCTTTTTCTAAGGAATGAACTCCAAGCAATAAATTTTCCTCTTAGAACTGCTTTCAATGTGTCCCATAGATTCCGATATGTTGTGTCTGTGTTTTCATTTATCTCTAAGAATTTTTTAATTTCCTCCTTGATGTCTTCTATAACCCATTGATCATTCAGTAACCTATTGTTCATTCTCCAAGTGATGCATGATTTTTCCTTACTTCTTTTATCGTTAATTTTCATTTTCATTCCATTATGGTCAGATAAGATACATGGTATTATCTCTACTCCTTTGTATTGTCTAAGAGTTGCCCTGTGACATAATATATGATCTATTTTTGAGAAGGATCCATGTGCTGCTGAGAAAAAAGTGTAACTGCTTGATGTTGGGTGGTATATTCTATATATGTCAATTAAGTCTAGGTTATTAATTGTGTTATTGAGCTCTATAGTTTCCTTATTCAACTTTTGTTTGGAAGATCTGTCCAGTGGTGAGAGAGGTGTGTTGAAGTCTCCCATGATTATTGTATGGTGGTCTATTAGACTCTTGAACTTGAGAAGAGTTTGTTTGATGAACATAGCTGCACCATTGTTTGTGGCATATATATTTATAATTGTTATGTCTTGTTGGTGTATGGTTCCCTTGAGAAGTATGTAGTGTCCCTCTTCATCCCTTTTGATTAACTTTGGCTTGAAATCTATTTTATTTGATATGAGTATGGACACTCCTGCTTGTTTCCGAAGTCCATATGAGTGATATGATTTTTCCCAACCTTTTACCTTCAGTCTATGTATGTCTTTTCCTATCAAATGCGTCTCCTGAAGGCAGCATATTGTTGGGTCTTGTTTTGTGATCCATTCTACTAGCCTGTGTCTCTTAATTGGTGAGTTTAAGCCATTAACATTTAGGGTTATTATTGAGATATGGGTTGTTCTTCCAGCCATATTTGTTTATTTATGTTACTAAACATGGTTTGTTTTCCTCTTTGATTATTCCCCCCCCTTTACTGTACTACATCCCGCTGTTGGTTTTCATTGATATTTTCCATTTCCTCTTCCTGTAATATTTTGCCGAGGATGTTTTGAAGAGATGGTTTTCTAGCTGCAAATTCTTTTAACTTTTGTTTATCATGGAAGGTTTTAATTTCATCTTCCATCCTGAAGCTTAATTTCGCGGGATACACGATTCTTGGTTGGAACCCATTTTCTTTCAGTGTTTGAAATATGTTATTCCAGGATCTTCTAGCTTTGAGAGTCTGTGTTGAAAGATCAGCTGTTATCCTGATTGGTTTACCCCTAAATGTAATCTGCTTCCTTTCTCTTGTAGCTTTTAAAATTCTTTCCTTATTCTGTATGTTGGGCATCTTCATTATAATGTGTCTAGGTGTGGATCTCTTATGATTTTGCACATTCGGCGTCCTGTAGGCTTCTAGGATTTGGGATTCTGTCTCATTCTTCAAGTTTGGGAAGTTTTCTCGTATTATTTCGTTGAATAGATTGCTCATTCCTTTGGTTTGGATCTCAGTACCTTCCTGTATCCCAATGACTCTTAAGTTTGGTCTCTTTATGTTATCCCATATTTCTTGAATGTTCTGCTCATGGTTTCTTAACAGCTTTGCTGAGCTGTCTATGTTCTTCTCCAGATGAAATACTTTGTCTTCATTGTCTGATGTTCTATCTTCTAAGTGTTCTACTCTGCTGGTAGTATTCTCAATTGAGTTTTTAAGTTGGTTTATTGTTTCCTGCATTTCCAGGATTTCTGTTTGTTTGTTTTTTATAACCTCTATCTCCCTGTATAATTGATCTTTTGCTTCTTGGATTTGTTTATGTAATTTATTGTCAAAGTGGTCGAAGTGGTCTTTCATTGTCTGATTTTGCTGTCTAATGTCTTCCTTGAGACTCCAGATCATCTGAAGCATGTATATCCTGAATTCTTTCTCTGACATTCCATCTGCTGCAGATATTACCTCTTCTAAAGTTGAGTTGACCTGCATTGCTTGTGGTCCTTTCTTTCCTTGTCTTTTCATATTGATCGTGTTTCTTTCTGCTTGGTGAAACTGTTGTGTTATTGATTTTTCCCCCTATATATTTATATTGCTCTTGTATAGCTGCAAAGTCTCCCTCGCAGGCTTTGGCGGTGGTTCTGCCCCTCCTCCAATTGAGGCAATGTGCCTACCACGCCGGGAGGCCGCTGTGCCTGTACTTTCGATGGGCCTGTTCTTTCGGTGGTCACAGGTCCGCCTATCTTGCAGGCGTGAGCAGCGGCTTTGTCCCTCCGCTGGCCACTAGGCCTGTTCTTTCTGTCGGTTGCAGGTCTGTCTACCTAAAAGGCGCTGGTGGCGGCTCTGCCCCTCCCCCAACCCGGGCGATGTATCTGGCGGGCCACTGGGCCTGTTTTGTCAGTGGTCACGGTTCCGCCTACCTTGCACATGAGTGGAGCAGCTGTGTCCCTCCGAGAGTTGCTGGGCCTAACCTGCCGATGGGTGGCAAGTGCGCCTACCTTGCAGGTCCGGGGGTGGCTCTGCTGCTCCGTGGGTTGCTGGGCCTGATATGCTGGTGAGACGCAGGTTTGCCTACCTTGCAGGCGCCTGGCGGCTCTGCCCTTCCCCCAACCGGGGTGGGCGATGTGTCTGGCCGTCCTCTGAGCCTGTTCTGTTGGTGGTCAGGGTACTGCCTACCTAGCAGGATCGTGGGGCAGCTGTGCCCCTCCGCAGTTTGTTGGGCCTGACCTGCTGGTGTGTGGCAAGTGCGCCTACCTTGCAGGCCCAGGGGTTGCTCTGCCGCTCTGTGGTTGCTGGACCTGATGTGCTGGTGATTCGCAGGTCTGCGTAACTTGCAAGCGCCCGGTGGCTCTGCCCCTCCCCCAATCTGAGCGATGTGTCTGGCAGTCCACTGGGCCTGTTTTGTCGGTGGTCACAGTTCCGCCTACCTTGCACACACGTGGAGCAGCTGTTTCATTAGTGCCTGGGCACACTCTCCTTGTTTGCCTCCCTCAGGCCCTAAGCTTGTAGAGCTTGGGGCTGAGAACCCCCAGCAAATTTGCTTACCTTCTGGTAGCCACGCCCCCGTATCTGATGCAAGAGACCTCAGTTGTCAGCACTGGTGGGAGCGGTAGCTGGGAGTCCCGCGCCGCGCGGTTCCTGCCGGCTCCTGTGCCAGCGCCGCCGCGGCTCCCATCGGCTCCCTCGCCGCAGCCGCGGCTACCGCCGGCTCCCGTGCTGCCCTCGGTCTGGCTATTGCGATCACAGGAGAGCTGGGAGGGGCCCTTAAGTTTTCCCCGCTGATCTATAGCTGAAAGAGCTGTAATCAGTCAAAAAAAAAAAAAAACAGAGATGATGACGTCAGCTCTCCAAGATGGTGACCGCTGGCTTCCTCTGTGGTCTGACCGATGTGGAGAACCGAATTGGATGGCTTCCTTCCCCGTCTCAAGCCCAGAATTCAGCTCTGAGTACAGTATTTGCACAGCTGGCAAGAGCTAATTCTCGGCAGGTCTTCTTTCAACGGAATTTTGCTAGATGATCCTCAGTAGGTAGAATGTAGCTGTTTTAATGAGTGTTTCTGATCCCGTTAATGTGGAGATATTGAGAGTGCTGTTTCCTCCCCGGCCGCCATGTTGGATCTCTACAGTAGCAGTTTTTATATTTAGGTTTCCCTCTGTTCCCTCTTATAGGTAGATGAATTTGGAACTGTAAATCCAACATGGTTTGTAGTAGCTCTTGGAAACTTGACAAAATAAAGGAGTTATCAGTTTTATCTCTATGCTAGTTTCATCTTCAAGTAGCCCTAGGCACAGACTGTGGAAGAGTACTTTCATTGAGAAGGGTTGCAAAGCTTCTAAGAAATAACGAGTTTCCGAAATACCAGCAAATATTTTTTCACCCAATCTTGATGATACTTGGTGGTAATGATCAGTACAAAAATCCCACCTGGCTCACCAAATTTTGTTCTTCTAAGTTGAAGCGTTCGTCTACAGTAGCAGTTTTTATATTTAGGTTTCCCTCTGTTCTCTCATATATAGAGAGATGAATTTGGAACTCTAAATCCAACATGGTTTGTAGTAGCTCTTTGAAACTTGACAAAATAAAGGAGTTCTCAGTTTTCTCTCTATGGTTTGTTTCCTATTCAAGTAGCCCTAGGCACAGACTGTGGAAAATCACTGTCATTGAGAGGGTTTGCCAAGCTTCTAAGAAATAAAGATTTTCCGAAATACAAGCAAATACTTTTTACCCAATCTTGATGATACGTGGTGGTAATGATCAGTACACAAATCCCACTTGGCTCACCAAATTGTGTTCTTCTAGGTTGAAGGGTTCGTCTACAGTAGCAGTGTTTATATTTAGGTTTTCCTCTGTTCTCTCCTATATAGATAGATGAATTTGGAACTCTAAATCCAACATGGTTTGTAGTAGCTCTTTGAAACTTGACAAAATAAAGGAATTCTCAGTTTTGTCTCTATGGTTTGTTTCCTCTTCAAGTAGCCCTAGGCACAGACTGTGGAGAAGAACTTTCATTGAAAAGGGTTGCCAAGCTTCCAAGAAATAACGAGTTTCCGAAATACCAGCAAAAATTTTTTCACCCAATCTTTATGATACGTGGTGGAAAAGACAAGTACACAAATCCCACTTGGCTCACCAAATTTTGTTGTTCTAGTTTGAAGTGTTCGTATACACTAGCAGTTTATATTTTTAGGTTTCCCTCTGTACTCTCCTACATAGATAGATGAATTTGGAACTCTAAATCCAACATGGTTTGTAGTAGCTCTTAGAAACTTGACAAAAAAAAGTAGTTCTCAGTTTTGTCTCTACGATCTGTTTCCTATTCAAGTAGCCCTAAGCAGAGACTGTGAAAAAGAACTTTCATTGAAAGTGGTTGCCAAGCTTCCAAGAAATAACGAGTTTCCGAAATAGCAGCAAAAATTTTTTCACCCATACTTGATGATACCTGGTGGAAAAGACAAGTACACAAATCCCACTTGGGTCACCAAATTTTGTTCTTCATGGAAGAAGTGTTCGTCTACAGTAGCAGTTTTTATATTTAGGTTTCCCTCTGATCTCTCATATAGATAGATGAATTTGGACTCTAAATCCAACATGGTTTGTAGTAGCTCTTTGAAACTTGACAAAATAAAGGAGTTCTCAGTTTTGTCTCTGCCATCTGTTTCCTCTAAAAGTAGCCCTAAGCAGAGACTGTGGAAAAGCACTTTCATTGAAAGGGGTTGCCAAGCTTCTAAGAAATAACGAGTTTCTGAAATATCAGCAAATAGTTTTTCACCAAATCTTGATGATACTTGCGATAATGATCAGTACAAAAATCCATCTTGGCTCACCAAATTTTGTTCTTCTATGTTGAAGCGTTCGTCTACAGATGCAGTTTTTATATTTAGGTTTTCCTCTGTTCTCTCCTATATAGATAGATGAATTTGGAACTGTAAATCCAACATGGTTTGTAGTAGCTTTTTGAAACTTGACAAAATAAAGGAGTTCTCAGTTTTGTCTCAATGGGTTGTTTCCTCTTCTAGTAGCCCTAGGAGCAGACTGTGGAAAAGCACGTTCATTGAGAGTGGTTGCCAAGCTTCTAACAAATAACGAGTTTCCGACATACCGCAAATATTTTTTCACCCAATCTTGATAATACTTGTAGGTAATGATCAGTACAAAAATCCCACTTGGCGCACCAAATTTTGTTCTTCTATGTTGAAGCGTTCGTCTACAGTAGCAGTTTTTTTTTAATTAGGTTTCCCTCTGTTCTCTCCTATATAGATAGATGAATTTGGAACTGTAAATCCAACATGGTTTGTAGTAGCTCTTTGAAACTTAACAAAATAAAGGAGTTCTCAGTTTTGTCTCCATGCTAGTTTCATCTTCAAGTAGCCCTAGGCACAGACTGTGGAGGAGCACTTTCATTGAGAAGGGTTGCAAAGCTTCTAACAAATAACGAGTTTCCGAAATACCAGCAAATATTTTTTCACCCAATCTTGATGATACTTGGTGGTAATGATCAGTACACAAATCCCTCCTGGATCACCAAATTTTGTTCTTCTAGGTTTAAGGGTTCGTCTACAGTAGCAGTTTTTATATTTAGGTTTCCCTCTGTTCTTTCCCATATAGATAGATGAATTTGGAACTCTAAATCCAACATGGTTGTAGTAGCTCTTTGAAAATTGACAAATTAAAGGAGTTCTCAGATTTGTCTCTATGGTTTGTTTCCTCTTCAAGTAGCCCTAGGAGAGACTGTGGAAAAGCACTTTCATTGAGAGGGGTTTCCAAGCTTCTAAGAAATAACGAGTTTTTGAAATTCCAGCAAATATTTTTTACCCAATCTTGACGATACGTGGTGGTAATGATCAGAGGACAAATCCCACTTGACTCACCAAATTTTGTTCTTCAAGGTTGAAGCGTTCGTTTACATTAGCAGTTTTTATTTTTAGGTTTCAATCTGTTCTCTCCTATATAGTTAGATGAATTTGGAACTCTAAATCCAACATGGTTTGTGGTAGCTCGTTGAAACTTGACAAAATAAAGGAGTTCTCAGTTTTGTCTCTATTGTTTGTTTCCTCTTCAAGTAGCCCTAGGCACAGACTGTGGAAAAGCACTTTCATTGAGAGAGGTTGCCAAGCTTCTAAGAAATGTCAATTTCCGAAATACAGCAAATATTTTTCACCCAATCTTGATGATACTTGGTGGTAATGATCAGTACACAAATCCCACTAGGCTCACAAAGTTTGTTCTTCTATGTTGAAGCGTTCGTCTACAGTAGCAGTTTTTGTATTTAGGTTTCCCTCTGTTCTCTCCTATATAGAATGATGAATTTGGAACTCTAAATCCAACATGGTTTGTAGTGGCTCCTTGAAACTTGACAAAATAAAGTAGTTCTCAGTTTCGTCTCTATGGTTAGTTTCCTCTTCAAGTAGCCCTAGGCACAGACTGTGGAAAAGCACTTCATTGAGAGGGTTCCCAAGCTTCCAAGAAATAACGAGTTTCTGAAATACCAGCAAAATTTTTTTTCACCCAATCTTGATCATACGTGGTGGTAATGACAAGTACACAAATCCCACATGGCTCACCAAATTTTGTTCTTCTAGTTTGAAGCGTTCATTTACAGTAGCAGTTTATAGTTTTAGGTTTCCCTCTGTTCTCTCCTATATAGATAGATGAATTTGGAACTCTAAATCCAACATGTTTTGTAGTAGCTCTTTGAAACTTGACACAATAAAGGAGTTCTCAGTTTTGTCTCTATGATTTTTTTTCTCTTCAAGTAGCCCTAGGCACAGACTGTGGAAAAGCACTTTCATTGAGAGGGGTTGCCAAGCTTCCAATAAATAACGAGTTTCTGAAATACCAGCAAATATTTTTTCACTCAATCTTGATAATACGTTGTGGTAATGATCAGCACACAAATCCCACTTGGGTCACCAAATTGCATTCTTCTAGGTTGAATCGTTTGTCTACCGTAGCAGTTTTTATATTTAGGTTTTTCTCTGTTCTCTCCTATATAGATAGATGAGTTTGGAACTCTAAATCCAAAATGGTTTGTAGTAGCTCTTTGAAACTTGAGAAAATAAAGGAGTTCTCAGATTTGTCTCTATGGTTTGTTTCCACTTCAAGTAGCCCTAGAACCAGACTGTGGAAAAGCACTTTCATTGAGAGGGGTTGTCAAGCTTCTACTAAATAACGAGTTTCCGAAATACCAGCAAATATTTTTTCACCCAATCTTGATGATACGTGGAGGTAATGATCAGTACAAAAAACGCACTTGGCTGACCAAATTGTGTTCTTCTAGGTTGAAGCGTTCGTCTAGAGTAGCAGTTTTTATATTTAGGTTTCACTCTGTTCTCTTCTGTATAGATAGATGAATTTGGAACTCTAAATCCAACATGGTTTCTAGTAGCTCTTTTAAACTTGACAAATAAAGGAGTTCTCAGTTTTGTCTCTATGGTTTATTTCCTCTTCAAGTAGCCGTAGGCACAGACTGTGGAAAAGGACTTTCATTGAGAGGGGATGCCAAGCTTCCAAAAAAGAAAGATTTTCCGAAATACCAGCAAATATTTTTTCACCCAATCTTGATGATACTTGGTGGTAATGATCGGTACACAAATCCGACTTTGAGCACCAAATTTTGTTCTTCTAGTTTTAAGCGTTCGTTTACAGTAGCAGTTTATATTTTTAGGTTTCCCTCTGTTCTCTCCTATATAGATAGATGAATTTGGAACTATAAATACAACATTGTTCGTAGTACCTCTTTGAATCTTGACAAAAATAGGAGTTCTCAGTTTTGTCTCTATGATTTGTTTCCTCTTCAAGTAGCCTTAGGCACAGACTGCGGAAAAGCACTTTCATTGAGAGGGGTTGCCAAACACCTAAGAAATAACGAGTTTCCGAAATACCAGCAAATATTTTTTCACCCAATCTGGATGATACATGGTGGTAATGACAAAACACAAATTCCACTTGGCTCACCAAATTTTGTTCTTCTAGGTTGTAGCATTCGTTTACAATAGCAGTATTTATTTTTAGGTTTCACCCTGTTCTACCCTTTATAGATAGATTAATTTGGATCTCTAAATCCAACATGGTTTTTAGTAGCTCTTTGAAACTTGACGAAATAAAGGAGTTCTCACTTTTGTCTCTATGGTTTGTTTCCTGTTCAAGTAGCCCTAGGCACAGATTTTGGAAAAGCATTTTCATTGTGAGGGGTTGCAAAGCTTCTAAGAAATAACAGGTTTCCGAAATACCAGCAAATATTTTTTCACGCAATCTTGATGATACTTGATGGTAATGATCAGTACACCATTCCCACTTGGCTCACCAAATTTAGTTCTTCTAGGTTGAAGCGTTCGTCTACAGTAGCAGTTTTAATATTTAGGTTTCACCTTGTTCTCTTCCATATAGATAGATGAATATGGAACTCTAAATCCAACATGGTTTGTAGTAGCTCTTTGAAACTTGACAAAGTAAAGTAGTTCTCAGTTTTGTCTCAATGGTTTGTTTTCTCTTCATGTAGCCCTAGGCACAGACTATGGAAATGCATTTTCATTGAAAGGGGTTGCCAAGCTTCCAAGAAATAACGAGTTTCCGAAATACCAGCAAATTTTTTTTCACCCAAACTTGATGATACTTGGTGGTAATGATCGGTGCACAAATCCCACATGGCTCACCCAATTTTGCTCTTCTCGATTGAAGCTTTCATTTACAGTAGCAGTTTTTATTTTTAGTTTTCACTCTGTTCAATCTTATATAGATAGATGAAATCGGAACTCTAAATCCAACAGGTTTTGTAGTAGCTCTTTGAAATTTGACAAAATAACGGAGTTCTCAGTTTTGTCTCTATGGTTTGTTTCCTCTTCAAGTAGGCCTAAGCAGAGACTTAGGAAAAGCACTTTCATTGGGAGGGGTTGCCAAGCTTCTACGAAATAACGAGTTTCCAAAAAACCAGCAAATATTTTTTCACCCAATCTTGATGATACTTGGGTGTTAATGATGAGTCCACAAATCACACTTGGCTCAACAAATTTTGTTCTTCTAGGCTTAAGCGTTCGTCTACAGTAGCAGTTTTTATATTTAGGTTTTACTCTGTTCTCTCTTATATAGATAGATGAATTTGGAACTCTAAATGCAACATGGTTTGTAGTAGCTCTTTGAAACTTGACAAAATTAAGGAGTTCTCAGTTTTGTCTCTATGGTAGGTTTCCTGTTCAAGTAGACTGAGGCACAGACTGTGGAAAAGCACTTTCATTGAGAGGGGTTGCCGAGCTTCTAAGAAATAACGAGTTTCCAAAATACCAGCAAATATTTTTTCACCCAGTCTTGATGATACTTGGTGGTAATGATCAGTACACGAATCCCCCTAGGCTCACAAGTTTTGTTCTTCTAGGTTGAAGCGTTCGTCTACAGTAGCAGTTTATATATTTAGGTTTCACTCTGTTCTCTTCCATAGAGATAGATGAATTTGGAACTCTAAATCCAACATGGTTTCTAGTAGCTCTTTGAAACTTGTCGAAATAAAGTAGTTCTCAGTATTTTCTTTATGGTTTGTTTCCTCTTCAAGTAGCCCTAGGCACAGACTGTGGAAAAGCACTTTCATTGAGAGGGGTTGCCAAGCGTCTAAGAAATAACGATTTTCCTAAATACCAGCAAATTTTTTTTCACCCAATCTTGATGATACTTGCTGGTAATGATCAGTACACCAATCCCACTTGGCACACCAAATTTTGTTCTTCTCGGTTGTAGCGTTCGTCTACAGTAGCAGTTTTTATATTTAGGTTTCACCCTGTTCTCTTCCATATAGATAGATGAATTTGGAACTCTAAATCCAACATGTTTATATTAGCTCTTTGAAACTTGACAAAATAAAAGAGTTCTCAGTTGTATCTCTATGATTTGTTTCCTCTTCAAGTAGCCCTAAGCAGAGAGTGTGGAAAAGCACTTTCATTTAAAGGGGTTACCAAGCTTCTAAGAAATTACGAGTTTCCGAAATACCAGCAAATATTTTTTTACCCAATCTTTATGATAATTGGTGGTAATGACAAGTACACAAATCCTACTTGACTCACCAAATTATGTTCTTCCAGGTTGACGCTTTCGTTTACAGTAGCAGTTTTTATTTTTAGGTTTCACTCTGTTCTCTCGTATATAGATAGATGAATTTGGAACTCTAAATTCAACATGGTTTGTAGTAGCTCTTTGAAACATGACAAAATAAAGGAGTTCTCAGTTTTGTCTCTATGGTTTGTTTCCTCTTCAAGTAGCCCTAGACACAGACTGTGGAAAAGCACTTTCATTAAATGGGGTTGCCAAGCTTCCAAGAAATAACGAGTTTCCGAAATACCAGCAAATATTTTTTCACCGAATCTTGATGATACTTAGTCGTAATGATCGGTACACAAATCCCACTTGAATCACCAAATTTTGTTCTTCTAGGTTGAAGCGTTCGAATACAGTAGCAGTTTATATTTTTAGGGTTCCCTCTGTACTCTCCTATATAAATAGATGAATTTGGAACTCTAAATCCAATATGGTTTGTAGTAGCTTTTTGAAACTTGACAAAATAAAGGAGTTCTCAGTTTTGTCTTTATGGTTTGTTTCCCCTTCAAGTAGCTCTAGGCACAGACTGTGGAAAAGCACTTTCATTGAGAGGAGTTGCCAAGCTTCTATAAATAACGATTTTCCGAAATACCAGCAAATATTTTTTCACCAAATCTTGATGGTACGTGGTGGTAATGACAAGAACACAAATCCCACTTGGCTCACCAAATTTTGTTCTTCTAGGTTGAAGCGTTTGTTTACAGTAGCAGTTTATATTTTTAGGTTTCCCTCTGTTTTCTACAATATAGATAGCTGAATTCGGAACTCTAAATCCAACATGGTTTGTACTAGCTCTTTAAAACTTGACAAAAAAAAAGTAGTTCTCAGTTTTGTCTCTATGATTTGTTTCCTCTTCAAGTAGCCCTAAGGAGAGACTGTGGAAAAGCACTTTCATTGAAAGGGGTTGCCAAGCTAACAAGAAATTATGAGTTTCCGAAATACCAGCAAATATTTTTTCACTCAATCTGGATGATACGTGGTGGTAATGACAAGTACACAAATCCCACTTCCTCACCAAATTTTGTTCTTATAGGTTGAAGCGTTCGTTTACAGTAGCAGTTTTTATTTCTAGGTTTCCCTCTGTTCTATCCTATATAGATAGATGACTTTGGAACTCTAAATCCAACATGGTTTGTAGTAGCTCTTTGAAGCTTGACAAAAAAAAAACTAGTTTTCAGTTTTGTATCTATGATTTGTTTCCTCTTCAAATAGCCCTAAGCAGAGACTGGGAAAAAGCACTTTCATTGAGAGGGGTTGCCAAGCTTCTAAGAAATAACGAGCTTCCGAAATACCAGCAAATATTTTTTTCACCCAATCTTGATGATACGTGGTGGTAATGACAAGTACACAACTCCAACTTGGCTCACCAAATTTTGTTCTTCTAGGTTGAAGCGTTCGTCTACAGTAGTCGTCTTTATATTTAGGTTTACCTCTGTTCTCTCCTATATAGATAGATTAATTTGGAACTCTAAATCCAACATGGTTTGTAGTCGCTCTTTGAAACTTGACAAAATAAAGGAGTTCTCAGTTTTGTCGCTATGGTTTGTTTCCTCTTCAAGTAGCCCTAGGCACAGACTGTGGAAAAGCACTTTCATTGAGAGAGGTTGCAAACTTCTAAGAAATAACGAATTTCCGAAATACCAGCAAATACTTTTTTACCCAATCTTGATGATACGTGGTGGTAATGAAAAGTACACAACTCCAACTTGGCTCACCAAATTGTGTTCTTCTAGGTTGAAGCGTTCGTCCACAGTAGTCGTTTTTATATTTAGGTTTCGCTCTGTTCTCTCCTATATAGAGAGATTAATTTGGAACTCTAAATCCAACATGGTTTGTAGTCGCTCTTTGAAACTTAAAAAAAAAAAGTGGGTCTCAGTTTTGTCCCTATGGTTTGTTTCCTCTTCAAGTAGCCCTATGCAGAAATTGTGGAAAAGCACTTCATTTGAAAGGGGTTGCCAAGCTTCCAAGAAATAACGAGTTTCTGAAACAGCAGCAAATATTTTTTCACCCAATCTTGATGATACTTGGTTTTAATGATCGGTACACAAATCCGACTTGGCTCACCAAATTTTGTTCTTCTAGGTTGAAGCGTTCATCTACAGTATCAATTTTTATGTTTAGGTTACACTCTGTTTTCTTCTATATAGATAGATGAATTTGGAACTCTAAATCCAACATGGTTTGTAGTAGCTCCTTGAAACTTGACAAAATAAAGGTGTTCTCAGTTTTCCCTCTATAATTTGTTTCCTCTTCAATTAGCCCTAAGCAGAGACTGTGGAAAAGCACTTTCATTGACAGGGGTTGCCAAGCTTCCAAGAAATAACGAGTTTCCGTAATACCAGCAAATATTTTTTCACCCAAACTTGATGATACTTGGTGGTAATGATCGGTACACAAATCCCACTTGACTCACCCAATTTTGGTCTTCTAGTTTCAACCATTCGTTTACAGTAGCAGATTATATTTCTAGGTTTCCCTCTGTTCTCTCCTACATAGATAGATGAATTTGGAACTCTAAATCCAACATCTTTTGTAGTAGCACTTTGAAACTTGACAAAATAAAGGAGTTCTCAGTTTTGTCTCTATGGTTGTTTTTTCTTCAAGTAGCCCTAGGCACAGACTGTGGAAAAGCACTTTCATTGAGAGGGGTTGCCAAGCTTCTAAGAAATAACGAGTTTCCGAAATACAAGCAAATATTTTTTCACAAAATCTTGATGATACTTGGTGGTAATGATCAGTACACAAATCCCACTTGGCTCACCAAATTTTGTTCTTCTA
Source organism: Callospermophilus lateralis (assembly GCF_048772815.1). NCBI lineage: Eukaryota > Metazoa > Chordata > Mammalia > Rodentia > Sciuridae > Callospermophilus > Callospermophilus lateralis. The sequence goes on from NW_027515324.1 coordinate 16,893, forward strand.
GTTTGAAGCGTTCGTCTACAGTAGTCGTTTTTATATTTAGGTTTTCCTCTGTTCTCTCCTATATAGATAGATTAATTTGGAACTCTAAATCCAACATGGTTTGTAGTAGCTCTTTGAAACTTGACAAAAAAAAGTAGTTCTCAGTTTTATCTCTATGGTTTGTTTCCTCTTCAAGTAGCCCTAAGCAGAGACTGTGGAAAAGCACTTTCATTGAAAGTGGTTGCCAAGCTTCCAAGAAATAACGAGTTTCTTAAACACCAGGAAATATTTTTTCACCCAATCTTGATGATACTTGGTGGTAATGATCGGTACACAAATCCCACTTGACTCACCAAATTTTGGGCGTGTAGGTTGAAGCCTTCGTTTACAGTAGCAGATTATATTTTTAGGTTTCCCTCTGTTCTCTCCTATATAGATAGATGAATTTGGAATTCTAAATCCAACATGGTTTGGAGTAGCTCTTTGAAACTTGAAAAAATAAAGGAGTTCTCAGTTTTGTCTCTATGGTTGTTTCCTCTTCAAGAAGCCCTAGGCACAGACTGAGGAAAAGCACTTTCATTGAGAGGGGTTGCCAGGCTTCTAAGAAATAACGAGTTTCGGAAATACCAGCACATATTTTTTCACCCAATCTTGATGATACTTGGTGGTAATAATCAGTACACAAATCCCACTTGGCTCACCAAATTGTGTTCTTCTAGGTTGGAGCTTTCGTCTACAGTAGCAGTTTTTATATTTAGGTTTCACTCTGTACTCTCCAATATAGATAGATGAATTTGGAACTCTACATCCAACATGGTTTGTAGTAGCTCTTTGAAACTTGAAAAAATAAAGGAGTTCTCAGATTTGTCTCTATGGTTTGTTTCCTCTTCAAGTAGACCTAAGCAGAGACTGTGGAAAAGCACTTTCATTGAAAGGGGTTGCCAAGATTCCAAGAAATAACGAGTTTCCAAAATACCGGGAAATATGTTTTCACCCAATCTGGATGATACATGGTGGTAATGACAAGTACACAAATTCCACTTAGCTCACCAAATTTTGTTCTTCTAGTTTGAAGCTTTCGTTTACAGTAGCAGTTTTTATTTTTAGGTTTCATTCTGTTCTCTCCTTTATAGATAGATGAATTTGGAATTCTAAATCCAACATGGTTTGTAGTAGCTTTTTGAAACTTGACAAAATAAAGGAGTTCTCAGTTTTATCTCTATGGTTTGTTTCCTCTTCAAGTAGCCGTAAGCAGAGACTGTGGAAAAGCAGTTTCATTGAAAGGGGTTGCCAAGCTTCCAAGAAATTACGAGTTTCCGAAATACCAGCAAATATTTTTTCACCCAATCTTGATGATACGTGGTGGTAATGATCAGTACAAAAAACCCACTTGGCTGACCAAATTGTGTTCTTCTAGGTTGAAGCATTCGTCTATAGTAGCAGTTTTTATATGTAGGTTTCACTCTGTTCTCTTCTATATAGATAGATGAATTAGGAACTCTAAATTCAACATGGTTTGTAGTAGCTCTTTGAAACTTGTCAAAAGAAAGTAGTTCTCAGTTTTGTCTCTATGGTTTATTTCCTCATCAAGTAGCCCTAGGCACAGTCTGTGGAAAAGGACTTTCATTGAGAGGGGTTGCCAAGCTTCCAAAAAATAACGAGTTTCTGAAATACCAGCAAATATTTTTTCACCCAATTTGATGACACTTGGTGGTAATGATCGGTACACAAATCCCACTTGGCACACCAAATTTTGTTCTTCTACTTTTAAGCGTTCGTTTACAATAGCAGTTTATATTTTTACGTTTCCCTCTGTTCTCTCCTATATAGATAGTTGAATTTGGAACTCTAAATCAAACATGGTTTGTAGTAGCTCTTTGAAACTTGACAAAATAAAGGAGTTCTCAGTTTTGTCTCTATGGTTCGTTTCCTCTTCAAATAGCCTTAGGCACAGACTGTGGAAAAGCACTTTCATTGAGATAGGTTGCCAATATTCTAAGAAATAACGAATTTCTGAAATACCAGCAAATATTTTTTCACCCAATCTTGATTATACTTGGTGGTAATGATCACTCCACAAATCCCAATTGGCTCACAAAATTTTGTTCTTCTAGGTTGAAGCGTTCGTTTACAGTAGCAGTTTTTATTTTTGGTTTCACTGTGTTCTCTCCTGTATAGATAGCTGAATTAGGAACTCTAAATCCAACATGGTTTTTAGTAGCTCTTTGAAACTTGACAAATAAAGGAGTTTTCAGTTTTGTCTCTATGGTTTGTTTCCTCTTCAAGTATCCCTAGGCACAGACTGTGGAAAAGCACTTTCATTGAGAGGGGTTGCCAAGCTTCTAAGAAATAACGAGTTTCCGAAATACCAGCAAATATTTTTTCACCCAATCTTTATGATACTTGGTGGTAATGACGAGTACACAAATTCCACTTGGCTCACCAAACTTTGTTCTTCTAGGTTTAAGCGTTCGTTTACAGTTGCAGTTTTTATTTTTTGGTTTCACATTGTTCTCTCCTATATACATAGTTGAATTTGGAACTCTAAATCCAACTTGGTTTGTAGTAGCTTTTTGAAACTTGAAAAAATAATGGAGATCTTAGTTTTGTCTCTATGGTTTGTTTCCTCTTCAAGTAGCCCTGGCACACACTCTGGAAAAACACTTTCATTCAGAGCGGTGCCATGCTTCTAAGAAATAACGAGTTTCCGAAATACCAGCAAATATTTTTTCACCCAATCGTGATGATACTTGGTGGTAATTATCAGTCCACAAATCCAACTTGGCTCATCAAATTTTGTTCTTCTAGATTTAAGCATTCGTCTACAGTAGCAGTTTTTGTTTCACTCTGTTCTCTCCTATATCGATAGATGAATTTGGAACTCTAAATCCAACATGGTTTGTAGTAGCTCTTTGAAACTTGACAAAATAAAGGAGTTCCCAGTTTTGTCCCTATGGTTTGTTTCGTCTTCAAGTAGCCCTAGGTATAGACTGGAGAAAAGCACTTTCTTTGAGAGGGGTTGCCAAGCTTCTAAGAAATAACGAGTTTCCGAAATACCAGCAAATATTTTTTCACCCAATCTTGATGATATTGGAGGTAATGATCAGTCCACAAATCCCACTTGGTCCACCAAATTTTGTTCTTCTAGGTTTAAGCGTTCGTCTACAGTAGCAGTTTTTATATGTAGGTTTCAATCTGTTCCTCCTATGTAGATAGATGAATTTGGAACTCTAAATCCAACATGGATTGTAGTAGCTTTTTGATACTTGACAAAATAAAGGAGTTCTCAGTTTGCCTCTATGATTTGTTTCCTCTTCAAGTAGCCCTAAGCAGAGACTGTGAAAAAGCACTTTCATTGAAAGGGGTTGCCAAGCTTCCAAGAAATTACGAGTTTCTGAAATACCAGCAAATATTTTTTCACCCAATCTTGATAATACTTAGTGGTAATGATAAGTACACAAATCCCACTTGACTCACCAAATTTTGTTCTTCTAGGTTGAAGCGTTCGTTTACAGTAGCAGTTTTTATTTTTGTTTTCACTCTGTTCTCTCCTGTATAGATAGATGAATTGGGAACTCTAAATCAAACATGGTTTGTAGTAGCTCTTTGAAACTTGACAGAATAAAGGAGTTCTCAGTTTTGTCTCTAAGGTTTGTTTCCTCTTTAAGTAGCCCTAGGCACAGACAGTGGAAAAGCACTTTCATTGAGAGTGGTTGCCAAGCTTCTAAGAAATAATGAGTTTTCGAAATACCAGCAAATGTTTTTTCACCCAATCTTAATGATACGTGGTGGTAATGATCAGGACACAAATTTCACTTGGCTCACCAAATTGTGTTCTTCTAGGTTGAAGCGTTCGTTTACAGTAGCAGTTTATATTTTTAGGTTTCATTCTGTTCTCTCCTTTATAGATAGATGAATTTGGAATTCTAAATCCAACATGGTTTGTAGTAGCTTTTTGAAACTTGACAAAAAAAAGGAGTTCTCAGTTTTATCTCTATGGTTTGTTTCCTCTTCAAGTAGCCTTAAGCAGAGACTGTGGCAATGCACTTTCATTGAAAGGGGTGGCCAAGCATCCAAGAAATTACGAGTTTCGAAATACCAGCAAATATTTTTTCACCCAATCCTCATGATACTTGGTGCTAATGATCGGTACACAAATCCCACTTGACTGACCAAATTTTGTTCTTCTAGGTTGAAGTGTTCGTTTACATTAGCAGTTTGTATTTTTAGGTTTCTTTCTGTTCTCTCCTATACAGATAGATGAATTAGGAACTCTAAATCCAACATGGTTTGTAGTAGCTCTTTGAAACATGAAAAAATAAAGGAGTTCTCAGTTTTGTCTCTATGGTTTGTTTACTCTTCAAGTAGCCCTAGGCACAGACTGTGGAAAAGCACATTCATTGAGATGGGTTGCCAAGCTTCTAAGAAAAAATTAGTTTTCAAAATACCAGAAAATATTTTTTCACCCAAAGTTGATGATACTTGGTGGTAGTGATCAGTACACAAATCCAACTTGGCACACCAAATTTTGTTCTTCTAGGTTTAAGTGTTCGTCTACAGTAGCAGTTTTTATGTGTAGGTTTCAATCTGTTCTCTCCTATATAGATAGATGAATTTGTAAATCTAAATCCAACATGGATTGTAGTAGCTCTTTGAAACTTGACAAAATAAAGGAGTTCTCAGTTTTGTCTCTATGATTTGTTTCCTCTTCAAGTAGCCCTAGGCACAGACTGTGGAAAAGCACTTTCATTGAGAGGGGTTGCCAAGTTTCTAAGAAATAACGAGTTTCCGAAATACCAGCAAATATTTTTTCAACCAATCTTGATGATACGTGGTGGTAATGATCAGTCCACAAATCTCACTTGGCTCACCAAATTTTGTTCTTCTAGGTTTAAGTGTTCGTCTACAGTAGCAGTTTTTATGTGTAGGTTTCAATCTGTTCTCTCCTATATAGATAGATGAATTTGAAACTCTAAATCCAACATGGTTTGTAGTATGTTTTTGAAACTTGACAAAATAAAGGAGTTCTCAGTTTTGTCTCTATGGTTTGTTTCCTCTTCAAGTAGCCCTAAGCAGAGACTGCGGAAAAGCCCTTTCATTCAAAGGGGTTGCCAAGCTTCCAAGAAATAACTAGTTTCCGAAATACCAGCAAATATTTTTTCACCCAAACTTGATGATACTTGGTGGTAATGACAAGTACACAAATCCCACTTGGCTTACCAAATTTTTTTCTTCTAGGTTTAAGTGTTCATTACAGTAGCAGTTTTAATTTTTGGTTTCAATCTGTTCTCTCTTATACACATAGATGAATTTGGAACTCTAAATCCAACATGGTTTGTAGTAGCTCTTTGAAACTTGACAAAATAAAGTAGTTCTCAGTATTGTCTCTATGGTTTGTTTCCTCTTCAAGTAGCCCTAGGCACAGACTGTAGAAAAGCACTTTCATTTAAAGGGGTTGCCAAGCTTGTAAGAAATAACGAGTTTCCGAAATACCAGCAAATATTTTTTCACCCAATCTTGATGATACTTGGTGGTAATGATCGGTACACAAATCCCACTTGGCTCTCCAAATTTTGTTCTTCTAGGTTGATCATTCGTTTACAGTTGCAGTTTTTATTTTTAGGTTTCACTCTGTTCTCTCCTATATAGATAGATGAATTTGGAACTCTAAATCCAACATGGTTTGTAGTAGCTATTTGAAACTTGACAAAATAAAGGAGTTCTCAGTTTTGACTCTATGATTTGTTTCCTCTTCAAGTAACCCTAGGCACAGACTGTGGAAAAGCACATTCAGAGAGGGGTTGCCAAGCTTCTAAGAAATATCGAGTTTTCAAAATACCTGGAAATATTTTTTCACAAAAACTTGATAATACATGGTGGTAATGATCAGTACAGAAATCCCACATGGCCCACCAAAATTTGTTCTTCTAGGTTTAAGCATTCGTCTACAGAAGCTGTTTTTCTATTTAGGTTTCACTCTGTTATCTCCTATATAGATAGATGAATTTGGAACACAAAATCCAACATGGTTTGTAGTAGCTCTTTGAAACTTGACAAAAAAAAGGAGTTCTCAGTTTTGTCTCTTTGATTTGTTTCCTCTTCAAGTAGCCCTAGGCACAGACTGTGGAAAAGCACATTCATTGAGAGGGGTTGCCAAGCTTTTAAGAAATAACGAGTTACCGAAATACCAGATGATATTTTTTCAACCAATCTTGATGATACTTGGTGGTAATGATCAGTCCACAAATCTCACTTGGCTCACCAAATTTTGTTCTTCTCGGTTTAAGCGTCCGCCTACAGTAGCAGTTTTTCTATTTAGAATTCACTCTGTTATCTCTTATATAGATAGATGAATTTGGAACTCTAAATCCAACATGGTTTGTAGTAGCACTTTGAAACTTGACAAAAAAAGTAGTTCTCAGTTTTGTCTTTATGATTTGTTTCCTCTTCAAGTAGACCTAAGCAGAGACTGTGTAAAAGCACTTTCACTGAAAGGAGTTGCCAAGCTTCCAAGAAATTACGAGTTTCCAAAATACCAGCAAATACTTTTTCACCCAAACTTGAGGATACGAGGTGTTAATGACAAGTAAACAAATCCCACTTGGCTCACCAAATTTTGTTCTTCTAGGTTGAAGCGTTCCTTTACAGTAGCAGTTTTTATTTTAGGTTTCACTTTGTTCTCTCCTATATAGATAGATGAATTTGGTCTAATTCCAACATGGTTTGTAGTAGCTCTTTGAAACTTGACAAAATAAAGTAGTTATCAATTTTGTCTCTATGGTTTGTTTCCTCTTCAAGTAGCCCTATGCACACACTGTGGAAATGCACTTTCATTGAGATGGGTTGCCAAGCTTCTAAGAAATAATGAGTTTTCGAAACACCAGCAAATACTTTTTCACCCAATCTTGATGATACTTGCTGGTAATGATTGGTACAGAAATCTCACTTGACTCACTAAATTTTGTTCTTCTAGTTTGAAGTGTTCGTTTACAGTAGCAGTTTATATTTTTAGGTTTCCCTCTGTTCTCTCCTATATAGATAGCTGAATTTGGAACTCTAAATCCAACATGGTTTGTGGTAGCTCTGTGAAACTTGACAAAAAAAGTAGTTCTCAGTGTTGTCTTTATGATTTGTTTTCTCTTCAAGTAGACCTGAGCAGAGACTGTGTAAAAGCACCTTTATTGAAAGGAGTTGCCAAGCTTCCAAGAAATTACGAGTTTCCGAAATACCAGCAAATACTTTTTCACCCAATCTTGATGATACGTGGTGGTAATGACAAGTACACAAATTCCGCTTGGCTCACCAAATTTTGTTCTTCTAGGTTGAAGCGTTCGTTTACAGTAGCAGTTTTTATTTTAGGTTTCACTTTGTTCTCTCCTATATAGATAGATGAATTTGGAACTCTAAATCCAACATGGTTTGTAGTAGCTCTTTGAAACTTGACGAAATAAAAGAGTTCTCAGTGTTGTCTCTATGGTTTGTTTCCTGTTCATGTAGCCCTAGGCACAGACTGTAAAAAAGCACTTTCATTGAGAGGGGTTGCCAAGCTTCTATAAATAACGAGTTTCCTCAATACCAGCAAATATTTTTTCACCGAATCTTGATGATACTTGGTGGTAATGATCGGTACACAAAGCCCACTTGGCTCTCCAAATTTTGTTCTTCTAAGTTGAAGCGTTCGTTTAGAGTTGCAGTTTTTATTTTTAGGTCACTCTGTTTTCTCCTATGTAGATAGCTTAATTTGGAACTCTAAATCCAACATGGTTTGTAGTACCTCTTTGAAACTTGATAAAATAAAGGAGTTCTCAGTTTTGTCTCTATGGTTTGTTTCCTCTTCCAGTAGCCCTAGGCACAGACTGTGGAAAAGCACATTCATTGAGAGGGGTTGCCATGCTTCAAAAAATAACGAGTTTTCAAAATACCAGCAAATATTTTTTCACCCAAACTTGATGATACTTGGTGGTAATGATCAGTACACAAATCCCACTTGGAGCACCAAATTTTGTTCTTCTAGGTTTAAGCGTTAGTCTACAGTAGCAGTTTTTAGTTTTAGGTTTCACTCTGTTCTCTCCTATATAGATAGCTGAATTTGGAATTCTAAATCCAACATGGTTTGTAGTAGCTCTTTGAAACTTGACAAAAGAAAGGAGTTCTCAGGTTTGTCTCTATGGTTTGTTTCCTCTTCAAGTAGCCCTTAGCCGAGACTGTGGAAAAGCACTTTCATTGAAAGGGATTGCCAAGCTTCCAAGAAATAACGAGTTTCCGAAATACCAGCAAATATTTTTTCACCCAATCTTGATGATACTTGGTGGTAATGACAAGTACACAAATCCCACTTGGCTTACCAAATTTTTTTCTTCTAGGTTTAAGAGTTCATTACAGTAGCAGTTTTAATTATTGGTTTCAATCTGTTCTCTCTTATACACATAGATGAATTTGGAACTCTAATTCAAACATGGTTTGTAGTAGCTCTTTGAAACTTGACAAAATAAAGTAGTTCTCACTTTTGTCTCAATGGTTTGTTTCCTCTTCTATTAGCCCTAGGCACACACTGTGGAAAAGCACTTTAATTGAGAGGGGTTGCCAAGCTTCTAAGAAATAACGAGTTTACGAAATACCAGCAAATATTTTTTCACCCAATCTTTATGATACGTGGTGCTAATGATCAGTACACCAATCCCACTTGGCTCACCAAATTTTGTTCTTCTAGGTTGAAACATTCGTCTACAGTAGCAGTTTTTATATTTAGGTTTCACTCTGTTCTCTTCTATATAGATAGATGAATTTGAAACTCTAAATCGAACATGGTTTGTAGTAGCTTTTTGAAACTTGACAAAATAAAGGAGTTCTCAGTTTTGTCTCTATGGTTGTTTCTTCTTCATGTAGCCCTAGGCACAGACTGTGGAAAACCACTTTCATTGAGAGGGGTTGCCAAGGTTCTAAGAAATAACGAGTTTCCGAAATACCAGCAAATATTTTTTCACCCAATCTTAATGATACTTGGTGGTAATGATCGGTAGAAAAATCCCACTTGACTCAGCAAATTTTGTTCTTCTAGGTTGAAGCGTTCGTTTACAGTAGCAGTTTATATTTTTAGGTTAATCTCTGTTCTCTCCTATATAGATAGATGAATTTGGAAATCCAAATCCAACATGGTTTGTAGTAGCTCTTTGAAACTTGACAAAAATAGTAGTTCTCAGTTTTGTCTCTATGATTTGTTTCCGCTTCAAGTAGCTCTAAGCAGAGACTGTTGAAAAGCACTTTCATTGAGAGGGGTTGCCAAGCTTCTAAGAAATAACGAGTTTCCGAAATACCAACAAATATTTTTTCACCCAATCTTGATGATACTTGGTGGTTATTATCAGTACACAAATCCCACTTGACTCACCAAATTCTGTTCTTCTAGAATGAAGCATTCGTTTACAGTAGCAGTTTATATTTTTAGGTTTCCCTCTGTTCTCTCCTATATAGATAGAAGAATTTGGAACTCTAAATACAACATGGTTTGTAGTAGCTTTTTGAAATTTGACAAAATAAAAGAGTTCTCAGTTTTGTCTCTATGGTTGTTTCTTCTTCATGTAGCCCTAGGCACAGACTGTGGAAAACCACTTTCATTGAGAGGGGTTGCCAAGGTTCTAAGAAATAACGAGTTTCCGAAATACCAGCAAATATTTTTTCACCTAATCTTGATGATAGTTGGTGGTAATGACAAGTACACAAATCCCACTTGTCTTACCGAATTTTTTTCTTCTAGGTTTAAGCGTTCATTACAGTAGCAGTTTTAATTTTTGGTTTCAATCTGTTCTCTCGTATACACATAGATGAATTTGGAACTCTAATTCCAACATGGTTTGTAGTAGCTTTTTGAAACTTGACAAAATAAAGAAGTTCTCAGGTTTGTCTCTATGGTTTGTTTCCTCTTCAAGTAGCCCTAAGCAGAGACTGCGGAAAAGCCCTTTCATTCAAAGGTGTTGCCAAGCTTCCAAGAAATAACGAGATTCCGAAATACAAGCAAATATTTTTTCACCCAATCTTGATGATACTTGGTGGTAGTGACAAGTACACAAATCCCGCTTGGCTTACCAAAATTTTTTCTTCTAGTTTTAAGCGTTCATTACAGTAGCAGTTTTAATTTTTGGTTTCAATCTGTTCTCTCTTATACACATAGATGAATTTGGAACTCTAATTCCAACGTGGTTTGTAGTAGCTCTTTGAAACTTGACAAAATGAAGGAATTCTCAGTTTTGTCTCTATTGTTTGTTTCCTCTGCAAGTAGCCCTAGGCACAGACTGTGGAAAAGCACATTCATTGAGAGGGGTTGCCAAGCGTCTAAAAAAACTAGTTTTCAAAATACCAGCAAATATTTTTTCACCCAAACTTGATGATACTTGGTGGTAATGATTAGTACATAAATCCCACTTGGCCACCAAATTTTGTTCTTCTAGGTTTAAGGGTTTGTCTACAGTAGCAGTTTTTATATTTAGGTTTCACTCTGTTCTCTCCTATATAGATAGATGAATTTGAAACTCTAAATCCAACATGGTTTGTAGTAGCTCTTTGAAACTTGACAAAAAAAGTAGTTCTCAGTTTTGTCTTCATGATTTGCTTCCTTTTCAGGTAGCCATAAGCAGAGATTGTGGAAAAGCACTTTCATTGAAAGGAGTTGCCAAGCTTCCAAGAAATTACGAGTTTCCAAAATACCAGCAAATACTTTTTCACCCAATCTTGATGATACGTGGTGGTAACGACAAGTACACAAATCCCACTTGGCTCACCAAATTTTGTTCTTCTAGGTTGAAGCGTTCGTTTACAGTAGCAGTTTTTATTTTAGGTTTCACATTGTTCTCTCCTACATAGATAGATGAATTTGGAACTCTAATTCCAAAATGGTTTGTAGTAACTCTTTGAAACTTGACAAAAAAAGTAGTTATCAGTTTTGTCTTTATGATTTGTTTCCTCTTCAAGTAACCCTAGGCATAGACTGTGTAAAAGCACTTTCATTGAAAGGGGTTGCCAAGCTTCCAAGAAATTACGAGTTTACGAAATACCAGCAAATACTTTTTCAACCAATCTTGATGAGACTTGGTGGTAATGATCAGTCCAAAAATCTCACTTGGCTCACCAAATTTTGTTCTTCTAGGTTGAAGCGTTCGTTTACAGTAGCAGTTTTTATTTTAGGTTTCACTTTGTTCTCTCCTATATAGATAGATGAATTTGGAACTCTAAAGCCAACACGGTTTGTAGTAGCTCTTTGAAACTTGACGAAATAAATTAGTTCTCAGTGTTGTCTGTATGGTTTGTTTCCTGTTCATGTAGCCATAGGCACAGACTGTGGAAAAGCACTTTCATTGAGAGGGGTTGCCAGCTTCTAAGAAATAACGAGTTTCCGAAATACCAGCAAATAGTTTTTCACCCAATCTTGATGATACTTGGTGGTAATGATCAGTACACCAATCCCACTTGGCTCACCAATTTTGTTCATCTAGGTTGAAGCGTTCGTCTACAATAGCAGTTTTTATATTTAGGTTTCACTCTATTCTTCTTATATAGATAGCTGAATTTGGAACTCTAAATCCAACATGGTTTGTAGTAGCTCTTTGAAACTTGACAAAATAAAGGAGGTCTCAGTTTTGTCTCTATGATTTGTTTCCTCTTCAAGTAACCCTAGGCACAGACTGTGGAAAAACACATTCAGAGAGGGGTTGCCAAGCTTCTAAGAAATAATGAGTTTTCAAAATACCTGCAAATATTTTTTCACCCAAACTAGATAATACATGGTGGTAATGATCAGTACAGAAATCCCACTTGGCCCACCAAATTTTTTCTTCTAGGTTTAAGCATTCGTCTACAGTAGCAGTTTTTCTGTTTAGGTTTCACTCTATTCTCTCCTATATAGAGAGATGAATTTGGAACACAAAATCCAACATGGTTTGTAGTAGCTCTTTGAAACTTGACAAAATAAAGGAGTTCTCAGTTTTGTCTCTATGATTTGTTTCTTCTTCAAGTTGCCCTAGGCACAGACTGTGGAAAAGCACTTTCATTTAAATGGGTTGCCAAGCTTGGTAAGAAATAATGAGTTTCCGAAATACCAGCAAATATTTTTTCACCCAATCTTGATGATACTTGGTGGTAATGATCGGTACACAAATCCCACTTGGCTCTCCAAATTTTGTTCTTCTAGGTTGATCGTTCGTTTACAGTTGCAGTTTTTATTTTTAGGTTTCACTCTGTTCTCTCCTATATACATAGCTGAATTTGGAACTCTAAATCCAACATGGTTTGTAGTAGCTCTTTGAAACTTGATAAAATAAAGGAGTTCTCAGTTTTGTCTCTATGATTTGTTTCCTCTTCAAGTAACCCTAGGCACAGACTGTGGAAAAGCACATTCAGAGAGGGGTTGCCAAGTTTCTAAGAAATAACGAGTTTTCAAAATACCTGCAAATATTTTTTCACCCAAACTTGATTATACATGGTGGTAATGATCAGTACAGAAATCCCACTTGTCCCACCAAAATATGTTCTTCTATGTTTAAGCATTCGTCTACAGTAGCTGTTTTTCTGTTTAGGTTTCACTCTGTTCTCTCCTATATAGATAGATGAATTTGGAACACAAAATCCAACATGGTTTGTAATAGCTTTTTGAAACTTGACAAAAAAAGGAGTTCTCAGTTTTGTCTCTTTGATTTGTTTCCTCTTCAAGTAGCCCTAGGCACAGACTGTGGAAAAGCACTTTCATTGAGAGGGGTGGCCAAGCTTCTAAGAAACAACGAGTTTTCAAAATACCAGCAAATATTTTGTCACCCAAACTTGATGATACTTGGTGGTAATGATCACTATACAAATCCCACTTGCCATAACAAATTTGTTCTTCTAGGTTGAAGCGTTCGTTTACAGTAGCAGTTTTTATTTTAGGTTTCACTTTGTTCTCTCCTATATAGATAGATGAATTTGGTCTAATTCCAACATGGTTTGTAGTAGCTCTTTGAAACTTGACAAAATAAAGTAGTTATCAATTTTGTCTCTATGGTTTGTTTCCTCTTCAAGTAGCCCTATGCACACACTGTGGAAATGCACTTTCATTGAGATGGGTTGCCAAGCTTCTAAGAATAATGAGTTTTCGAAACACCAGCAAATACTTTTTTACCCAATCTTGATGATACTTGCTGGTAATGATTGGTACAGAAATCTCACTTGACTCACCAAATTTTGTTCTTCTAGTTTGAAGTGTTCGTTTACAGTAGCAGTTTATATTTTTAGGTTTCCCTCTGTTCTCTCCTATATAGATAGCTGAATTTGGAACTCTAAATCCAACATGGTTTGTGGTAGCTCTGTGAAACTTGACAAAAAAAGTAGTTCTCAGTGTTGTCTTTATGATTTGTTTTCTCTTCAATTAGACCTAAGCAGAGACTGTGTAAAAGCACTTTCATTGAAAGGAGTTGCCAAGCTTCCAAGAAATTACGAGTTTCCGAAATACCAGCAAATACTTTTTCACCCAATCTTGATGATACGTGGTGGTAATGACAAGTACACAAATCCCGCTTGGCTCACCAAATTTTGTTCTTCTAGGTTGAAGCGTTCGTTTACAGTAGCAGTTTTTATTTTAGGTTTCACTTTGTTCTCTCCTATATAGATAGCTGAATTTGGAACTCTAAATCCAACATGGTTTGTAGTAGCTCTTTGAAACTTGACAAAATAAAGTAGTTCTCAGTATTGTCTCTATGGTTTGTTTCCTCTTCAAGTAGCCCTAGGCACAGACTGTGGAAAAGCACTTTCATTTAAAGGGGTTGCCAAGCTTGTAAGAAATAACGAGTTTCCGAAATACCAGCAAATATTTTTTCACCCAATCTTGATGATACTTGGTGGAAATGATCGGTACACAAATCCCACTTGGCTCTCCAAATTTTGTTCTTCTAGGTTGATCGTTCGTTTACAGTTGCAGTTTTTATTTTTAGGTTTCACTCTGTTCTCTCCTATATAGATAGATGAATTTGGAACTCTAAATCCAACATGGGTTTGTAGTAGCTCTTTGAAACTTGACAAAATAAAGGAGTTCTCAGTTTTGTCTCTATGATTTGTTTCCTCTTCAAGTAACCCTAGGCACAGACTGTGGAAAAGCACATTCAGAGAGGGGTTGCCAAGCTTCTAAGAAATATCGAGTTTTCAAAATACCTGGAAATATTTTTTCACCCAAACTTGATAATACATGGTGGTAATGATCAGTACAGAAATCCCACTTGGCCCACCAAAATTTGTTCTTCTAGGTTTAAGCATTCGTCTACAGAAGCTGTTTTTCTATTTAGGGTTCACTCTGTTCTCTCGTATATAGATAGATGAATTTGGAACACAAAATCCAACATGGTTTTTAGTAACTCTTTGAAACTTGACAAAAAAAGGAGTTCTCAGTTTTGTCTCTTTGATTTGTTTCCTCTTCAAGTAGCCCTAGGCACAGACTGTGGAAAAGCACATTCATTGAGAGGGGTTGCCAAGCTTTTAAGAAATAACGAGTTACCGAAATACGAGATGATATTTTTTCAACCAATCTTGATGATACTTGGTGGTAATGATCAGTCCACAAATCTCACTTGGCTCACCAAATTTTGTTCTTCTCGGTTTAAGTATCCGCCTACAGTAGCAGTTTTTCTATTTAGAATTCACTCTGTTACCTCTTATATAGATAGATGAATTTGGAACTCTAAATCCAACATGGTTTGTAGTAGCACTTTGAAACTTGACAAAAAAAGTAGTTCTCAGTTTTGTCTTTATGATTTGTTTCCTCTTCAAGTAGACCTAAGCAGAGACTGTGTAAAAGCACTTTCATTGAAAGGAGTTGCCAAGCTTCCAAGAAATTACGAGTTTCCGAAATACCAGCAAATACTTTTTCACCCAAACTTGATGATACGAGGTAGTAATGACAAGTAAACAAATCCCACTTGGCTCACCAAATTTTGTTCTTCTAGGTTGAAGCGTTCGTTTACAGTAGCAGTTTTTATTTTAGGTTTCACATTGTTCTCTCCTATATAGATAGATGAATTTGGTCTAATTCCAACATGGTTTGTAGTAGCTCTTTGAAACTTGACAAAATAAAGTAGTTATCAATTTTGTCTCTATGGTTTGTTTCCTCTTCAAGTAGCCCTATGCACACACTGTGGAAATGCACTTTCATTGAGATGGGTTGCCAAGCTTCTAAGAAATAATGAGTTTTCGAAACACCAGCAAATACTTTTTCACCCAATCTTGATGATACTTGCTGGTAATGATTGGTACAGAAATCTCACTTGACTCACCAAATTTTGTTCTTCTAGTTTGAAGTGTTCGTTTACAGTAGCAGTTTATATTTTTAGGTTTCCCTCTGTTCTCTCCTATATAGATAGCTAAATTTGGAACTCTAAATCCAACATGGTTTGTGGTAGCTCTGTGAAACATGACAAAAAAAGTAGTTCTCAGTGTTGTCTTTATGATTTGTTTTGTCTTCAAGTAGACCTAAGCAGAGACTGTGTAAAAGCACCTTTATTGAAAGGAGTTGCCAAGCTTCCAAGAAATTACGAGTTTCCGAAATACCAGCAAATACTTTTTCACCCAATTTGATGATACGTGGTGGTAATGACAAGTACACAAATCCCGCTTGGCTCACCAAATTTTGTTCTTCTAGGTTGAAGCGTTCGTTTACAGTAGCAGTTTTTATTTTAGGTTTCACTTTGTTCTCTCCTATATAGATAGATGAATTTGGAACTCTAAATCCAACATGGTTTGTAGTAGCTCTTTGAAACTTGACGAAATAAAAGAGTTCTCAGTGTTTTCTCTATGGTTTGTTTCCTGTTCATGTAGCCCTAGGCACAGACTGTAAAAAAGCACTTTCATTGTGAGGGGTTGCCAAGCTTCTATAAATAACGAGTTTCCTCAATACCAGCAAATATTTTTTCACCGAATCTTGATGATACTTGGTGGTAATGATCGGTACACAAAGCCCACTTGGCTCTCCAAATTTTGTTCTTCTAAGTTGAAGCGTTCGTTTACAGTTGCAGTTTTTATTTTTAGGTCACTCTGTTTTCTCCTATATAGATAGCTTAATTTGGAACTCTAAATCCAACATGGTTTGTAGTACCTCTTTGAAACTTGACAAAATAAAGGAGTTCTCAGTTTTGTCTCTATGGTTTGTTTTCTCTTCCAGTAGCCCTAGGCACAGATTGTGGAAAAGCACATTCATTGAGAGGGGTTGCCATGCTTCAAAAAATAACGAGTTTTCAAAATACCATCAAATATTTTTTCACCCAAACTTGATGATACTTGGTGGTAATGATCAGTACACAAATCCCACTTGGAGCACCAAATTTTGTTCTTCTAGGTTTAAGCGTTAGTCTACAGTAGCAGTTTTTAGTTTTAGGTTTCACTCTGTTCTCTCCTATATAGATAGCTGAATTTGGAATTCTAAATCCAACATGGTTTGTAGTAGCTCTTTGAAACTTGACAAAAGAAAGGAGTTCTCAGGTTTGTCTCTATGGTTTGTTTCCTCTTCAAGGAGCCCTTAGCAGAGACTGTGGAAATGCACTTTCATTGAAAGGGATTGCCAAGCTTCCAAGAAATAACGAGTTTCCGAATTACCAGCAAATATTTTTTCACCCAATCTTGATGATACTTGGTGGTAATGACAAGTACACAAATCCCACTTGGCTTACCAAATTTTTTTCTTCTAGGTTTAAGAGTTCATTACAGTAGCAGTTTTAATTATTGGTTTCAATCTGTTCTCTCTTATACACATAGAAAATTTGGAACTCTAATTCAAACACGGTTTGTAGTAGCTCTTTGAAACTTGACAAAATAAAGTAGTTCTCACTTTAGTCTCAATGGTTTGTTTCCTCTTCTATTAGCCCTAGGCACACACTGTGGAAAAGCACTTTAATTGAGAGGGGTTGCCAAGCTTCTAAGAAATAACGAGTTTACGAAATACCAGCAAATATTTTTTCACCCAATATTGATGATACTTGGTGGTAATGATCAGTCCACTAATCCCACTTGGCTCACCAAATTTTGTTCTTCTAGGTTTAAGCGTTCGTCTACAGTAGTAATTTTTATATTTAGGTTTCACTCTGTTCTCTCTTATATAGATCGATGAATATGGAACTCTAAATCCAACATGGTTTGTAGTAGCTCTTTGAAACTTGACAAAATAAAGGAGTTCTCAGTTTTGTCTCTATGGTTTGTTTCCTCTTCAAGTAGCCCTAGGAACAGACTGTGGAAAAGCAATTTCATTGAAAGCGGTTGCCAAGCTTCCAAGAAATAACGAGTCCGAAATACCAGCAAATATTTCTTCACCCAATCTTGATGATACTTGGTGGTAATGATCGGTTCACAAATCCCACTTGACTCACCAAATATTTTTCTTCTAGTTTGAAGCGTTCTTTTACAGTAGCGGTTTATATTTTTAGGTTTTCCTCTGTTCTCTCCTATATAGGTAGATGAATTTGGAACTCTAAATCCAACATGGTTTGTAGAAGCTCCTTGAAACTTGACAAAATAACGTAGTTCTCAGTTTTGTCTCTATGGTTTGTTTCCTCTTCAAGTAGCCCTAGGCACAGACTGTGGAAAAGCACTTTCATTGAAAGGGGTTGCCAAGCTTCCAAGAAATAACGAGATTCCGAAATACCAGCAAATATTTTTTCTCCCAATCTTGATGATACTTGGTGGTAATGATCGGTACAGAAATTCCACTTGATTCAACAAATTTTGTTTTTCTAGTTTGAAGCGTTCGTTTATACAGTAGCACTTTATATTTTTAGGTTTCCCTCTGTTCTCTCCTATATAGATAGCTGAATTTGGAACTCTAAATCCAACTTGGTTTGAGTTCCTCTTTGAAACTTGTCGAGAAAAAGTAGTTCTCAGTTTTGTCTCTATGATTTGTTTCCTCTTCAAGTAGCCCTTAGCAGAGACCATGGAAAAGCACTTTCATTGAAAGGGGTTGCCAAGCTTCCAAGAAATTACGAGTTTCCGAAAAACCAGCAAATACTTTTTCAACCAATCTTGATGATACATGGTGGTAATGACAAGTACAAAAATCCCACTTGGCTCACCAAATTTTGTTCTTCTAGGTTGAAGTGTTCGTTTACAGTAGCAGTTTTTCTTTTTAGGTTTCACTTTGTTCTCTCCTATATAGATGGATGAATTTGGAACTCTAAATCCAACATGGTTTGTAGTAGCTCTTTGAAACTTGACAAAATAAAGGAGTTATCAGTTTTATCTCTATGGTTTGTTTCCTCTTCATGTAGCCATATGAACAGACTGTGGAAAAACACTTTCATTTAAAGGTGTTGCAAAGCTTCCAAGAAATAACGAGTTTCCGAAATACGAGCAAATATTTCTTCACAAATCTTAATGATACTTGGTGGTAATGATCGGTACACAAATCCCACTTGAGTCACCAAATTTTTTTCTTCTCGTTTGAAGCCTTTGTTTACAGTAGCGGTTTATATTTTTAGGTTTTCCTTTGTTCTCTCCTATATACGTAGATGAATTTGGAACTCTAAATCCAACATGGTTTGTAGTAGCTTTTTGAAATTTGACAAAATAAAAGAGTTCTCAGTTTTGTCTCTATGGTTTGTTTCCTCTTAAAGTAGCCCTATTCACAGACTGTGGAAAGCACTTTCATTGAAAGGGGTTGCCAAGCTTCCAAGAAATAACGAGTTTCCGAAATACCAGCAAATATTTTTTCACCCAATCTTGATGATACTTGGTGGTAATGATCGGTACAGAAATTCCACTTGATTCAACAAATTTTGATTTCTAGTTTGAAGCGTTCGTTTATACAGTAGCACTTTATATTTTTAGGTTTCCCTCTGTTCTCTCCTATATAGATAGCTGAATTTGGAACTCTAAATCCAACTTGGTTTGAGTTCCTCTTTGAAACTTGTCGAGAAAAAGTAGTTCTCAGTTTTGTCTCTATGATTTGTTTCCTCTTCGAGTAGCCCTAAGCAGAGACTGTGGAAAAGCACTTTCATTGAAAGGAGTTGCCAAGCTTCCAAGAAATTACGAGTTTCCGAAATACCAGCAAATACTTTTTCACATAATCTTGATGGTAGGTGGTGGTAATGACAAGTACACAAATCCACGTGGCTCACCAAATTTTGTTCTTCAAGGTTGAATCGTTCGTCAACAGGAGAAGTTTTTATATTTAGGTTTCACTCTTTTCTCTTCTATATAGATAGATGAATTTTGGAACTCTAAATCCAACATGGTTTGTAGTAGCTCTTTGATACTTGACAAAATAAAAGTGTTCTCAGTTTTGTCTCTATGGTTTGTTTAGTCTTCAAGTAGCCTTATGCACAGACTGTGGAAAAGCACTTTCATTGAAAGGGGTTGCCAAGCTTCCAAGAAATAACGAGTTACCGAAATACCAGCAAATATTTTTCACCCAATCTTGATGATACTTGGTGGTAATGATCAGTCCACAAATTCCACTTGGCTCACCAAATTTTGTTCTTCTAGGTTTAAGCGTTTGTCTACATTAGCAATTTTTATATTTAGGTTTCACTCTGTTCTCTCTTATATAGATAGATGAATATGGAACTCTAAATCCAACATGGTTTGTAGTAGCTCTTTGAAACTTGACAAAATAAAGTAGTTCTCAGTTTTGTCTCTATGGTTTGTTTCCTCTTCAAGTAGCCATAGGCACAGACTGTGGAGAAGCACTTTCATTGAAAGGGGTTGCCAAGCCTCCAAGGAATAATGAGTTTCTGAAATACCAGCAAATATTTTTTCACCCAATCCTGATGATACTTGGTGGTAATGATCGGTACAGAAATTCAACTTGACTCACCAAATTTTGTTCTTCTAATTTGAAGCGTTCATTTACAGTAGCAGTTTATATTTTTAGGTTTCTCTCTGTTCTCTCCTATATAGATAGCTGAATTTGGAACTCTAAATCCAACATGGTTTGTAGTAGCTCTTTGAAACTTGACAAAATAAAGTAGTTCTCAGTTTTGTTTCTATGGTTTGTTTCCTCTTAAAGTAGCCCTAGGCACAGACTGTCGAAAAGCACTTTCATTGAAAGGGGTTGCCAAGCTTCCAAGAAATTACGAATTTCCGAAATACCAGCAAATATTTTTTCACCCAATCTTGATGATAGTGGTGGTAATGACAAATACAAAAATCCCACTTTGCCCACCAAATTTTGTTCTCTAGGTTGAAAGGTTCGTTTACAGTAGCAGTTTTTATTTTAGGTTTCCCTCTGTTCTCTCCTATATAGATAGATGAATTTGGAACTCTAAATCCAACATGGTTTGTAGTAGCTGTTTGAAACTTGACAAAAAAAAGTAGTTCTCAGTTTTGTCTCTATGGTTTGTTTCCTCTTCAAGTAGCCCTATAAAGAGACTCTGGAAAAGCACTTTCATTGAGAGGGGTTGCAAAGCTTCAAAGAAAAAACGAGTTTCTGAAACACCAGCAAATATTTTTTCACCCAATCTTGATGATACGTGGTGGTAATGACAAGTAAACGAATCCCACTTGGCTCACCAAATTTTGTTCTTGTAGGTTTAAGCGTTCATCTACAGTAGCAGTTTTTACATTTAGGTTTCACTCTGTTCACTCCTATATAGATAGCTGAATTTGGAACTCTAATTCCAACATGTTTTGTAGTAGGTCTCTGAAACTTGACAAAATAAAGTAGTTCTCAGTTTTGTCTCTATGGTTTGTTTCCTCTTCAACTAGCCCTAAGCAGAGACTGTGGAAAAGCACTTTCATTGAAAGGAGTTGCCAAGCTTCCAAGAAATTACGAGTTTTCGAAATAGCAGCAAATACTTTTTCACCCAATCTTGATGATACATGGTGGTAATGACAAGTACACAAATCCCACTTGGCTCACCAAAATTTTGTTCTTCTAGGGTGAAGCGTTCGTTTACTGTAGCAGTTTTTATTTTTAGGTTTCACTTTGTTCTCTCCTATATAGATGGATGAATTTGGAACTCTAAATCCAACATGGTTTGTAGTAGCTCTTTGAAACTTGACAAAATAAAAAGGAGTTGTCAGTTTTGTCTCTATGGTTTTTTTTTCCTCTTCAAGTAGCCCTATGCAAAGACCCTGGAAAAGCACTTTCCTTGAAGGGGTTGCCAAGCTTACAAGAAATAGCGAGTTTCCGAATACCAGCAAATACTTTTTCACATAATCTTGATGGTAGGTGGTGGTAATGACAAGTACACAAATCCCACGTGGCTCACCAAATTTTGTTCTTCTAGGTTGAATCGTTCGTCAACAGGAGAAGTTTTTATATTTAGGTTTCACTCTTTTCTCTTCTATATAGATAGATGAATTTGGAACTCTAAATCCAACATGGTTTGTAGTAGCTCTTTGAACTTGACAAAATAAAAGTGTTCTCAGTTTTGTCTCTATGGTTTGTTTAATCTTCAAGTAGCCTTAGGCACAGACTGTGGAAAAGCACTTTCATTGAAAGGGGTTGCCAAGCTTCCAAGAAAAAAAGAGTTACCGAAATACCAGCAAATATTTTTTCACCCAATCTTGATGATACTTGGTGGTAATGATCAGTACACAAATCCCACTTGACTCACCAAATTGTGTTCTTCTAGTTTGAAGCGTTCGTTTACAGTAGCAGTTTATATTTTTAGGTTTACCTCTGTTCTCTCCGATAAGATAGCTGAATTTGGAACTCTAAATCCAACATGGTTTGTAGTACCTCTTTGAAACTTGACAAAAAAAGCAGTTCTCAGGTTTGTCTCTTTGATTTATTTCCTCTTAAAGTAGCCCTAAGCAGATACTGTGGAAAAGCACTTTCATTGAAAGGAGTTGCCAAGCTTCCAAGAAATTACGAGTTTCCGAAATACCAGCAAATACTTTTTCACCCAATCTTGATGATACGTGGTGGTAATGATCAGTCCACAAATCCACTTGGCTCACCAAATTTTGTTCTTCTAGGTTTAAGCGTTTGTCTACATTAGCAATTTTTAAATTTAGGTTTCACTCTGTTCTCTCTTATATAGATAGATGAATATGGAACTCTAAATCCAACATGGTTTGTAGTAGCTTCTTTGAAACTTGACAAAATAAAGTAGTTCTCAGTTTTGTCTCTATGGTTTGTTTCCTCTTCAAGTAGCCCTAGGCACAGACTGTGGAGAAGCACTTTCATTGAAAGGGGTTGCCAAGCCTCCAAGAAATAATGAGTTTCCGAAATACAAGCAAATATTTTTTCACCCAATCCTGATGATACTTGGTGGTAATGATCGGTACAGAAATTCCACTTGACTCACCAAATTTGTTCTTCTAGTTTGAAGCGTTCATTTACAGTAGCAGTTTATATTTTTAGGTTTCCCTCTGTTCTCTCCTATATAGATAGCTGAATTTAGAACTCTAAATCCAACATGGTTTGTAGTAGCTCTTTGAAACTTGACAAAATAAAGTAGTTCTCAGTTTTGTTTTCTATGGTTTGTTTCCTCTTAAAGTAGCCCTAGGCACAGACTGTGGAAAAGCACTTTCATTGAAAGGGGTTGCCAAGCTACCAAGAAATTACGAATTTCCGAAATACCAGCAAATATTTTTTCACCCAATCTTGATTATAGTGGTGGTAATGACAAATACAAAAATCCCACTTTGCCCACCAAATTTTGTTCTCTAGGTTGAAACGTTCGTTTACAGTAGCAGTTTTTATTTTTAGGTTTCCTCTGTTCTCTCCTATATAGATAGATGAATTTGGAACTCTAAATCCAACATGGTTTGTAGTAGCTGTTTGAAACTTGACAAAAAAAGTAGTTCTCAGTTTTGTCTCTATGGTTTGTTTCCTCTTCACGTAGCCTATAAAGAGACTCTGGAAAAGCACTTTCATTGAGAGGGGTTGCCAAGCTTCCAAGAAAAAAACGAGTTTCTGAAACACCAGCAAATATTTTTTCACCCAATCTTGATGATACGTGGTGGTAATGACAAGTAAACGAATCCCACTTGGCTCACCAAATTTGTTCTTCTAGGTTGAAGCGTTCGTCTACAGTAGCAGTTTTTACATTTAGGTTTCACTCTGTTCACTCCTATATAGATAGCTGAATTTGGAACTCTAAATCCAACATGTTTTGTAGTAGGTCTCTGAAACTTGACAAAATAAAGTAGTTCTCAGTTTTGTCTCTATGGTTTGTTTCCTCTTCAACTAGCCCTAAGCAGAGACTGTGGAAAAGCACTTTCATTGAAAGGAGTTGCCAAGCTTCCAAGAAATTACGAGTTTTCGAAATAGCAGCAAATACTTTTTCACCCAATCTTGATGATACGTGGTGGTAATGACAAGTACACAAATCCCACTTGGCTCACCAAATTTTGTTCTTCTAGGTTGAAGCGTTCGTTTACTGTAGCAGTTTTTATTTTTAGGTTTCACTTTGTTCTCTCCTATATAGATGGATGAATTTGGAACTCTAAATCCAACATGGTTTGCAGTAGCTCTTTGAAACTTGACAAAATAAAGGAGTTGTCAGTTTTGTCTCTATGGTGTTTTTTCCTCTTCAAGTAGCCCTATGCACATACCCTGGAAAAGCACTTTCCTTGAAAGGGTTGCCAAGCTTACAAGAAATAGCGAGTTTCCGAAATACCAGCAAATATTTTTTCACAAAATCTTGATGATACTTGGTGGTAATGATCAGGACACAAATCTCACTTGACTCACCAAATTGTGTTCTTCTAGTTTGAAGCGTTCCTTTAAGTAGCAGTTTATGTTTCAGGTTTCCCTCTGTTCTCTCCTATATAGATAGCAGAATTTGGAACTTTAAATCCAACATGGTTTTTAGTAGCTCCTTGAAACTTGACAAAAATGTAGTTCTCAGTTTTTTCCCTTTGATTTGATTCCTCTTCAAGTAGCCCTAAGCAGAGACTGTGGAAAAGCACTTTCCTTGAAAGGAGTTGCCAAGGTTCCAAGAAATTACGAGTTTCTGAAATACCCAGCAAATACTTTTTCACATAATCTTGATGGTAGGTGGTTGGTAATGACAAGTACACAAATCCCACGTGGCTCATCAAATTTTGTTCTTCTAGTTTGAATCGTTCGTCAACAGGAGAAGTTTTTATATTTAGGTTTCACTCTTTTCTCTTCTATATAGATAGATGAATTAGGAACTCTAAATCCAACATGGTTTGTAGTAGCTCTATGAAACTTGACAAAATAAAAGTGTTCTCAGTTTTGTCTCTATGGTTTGTTTAATCTTCAAGTAGCCTTAGGCACAGACTGTGGAAAAGCACTTTCATTGAAAGGGGTTGCCAAGCTTCCAAGAAATAACGAGTTACCGAAATACCAGCAAATATTTTTTCACCCAATCTTGATGATACTTGGTGGTAATGATCAGTACACAAATCCCACTTGACTCACCAAATTATGTTCTTCTAGTTTGAAGCGTTCGTTTACAGTAGCAGTTTATATTTTTAGGTTTCCCTCTGTTCTCTCCGATAAGATAGCTGAATTTGGAACTCTAAATCCAACATGGTTTGTAGTAGCTCTTTGAAACTTGACAAAAAAAGCAGTTCTCAGGTTTGTCTCTTTGATTTATTTCCTCTTAAAGTAGCCCTAAGCAGATACTGTGGAAAAGCACTTTCATTGAAAGGAGTTGCCAAGCTTCCAAGAAATTACGAGTTTCCGAAATACCAGCAAATACTTTTTCACCCAATCTTGATGATACGTGGTGGTAATGATCAGTCCAAAAATCCCACTTGGCTCACCAAATTTTGTTCTTCTAGGTTTAAGCGTTTGTCTACATTAGCAATTTTTATATTTAGGTTTCACTCTGTTCTCTCTTATATAGATAGATGAATATGGAACTCTAAATCCAACATGGTTTGTAGTAGCTCTTTGAAACTTGACAAAATAAAGTAGTTCTCAGTTTTGTCTCTATGGTTTGTTTCCTCTTCAAGTAGCCATAGGCACAGACTGTGGAGAAGCACTTTCATTGAAAGGGGTTGCCAAGCCTCCAAGAAATAATGAGTTTCCGAAATACCAGCAAATATTTTTTCACCCATTCCTGATGATACTTGGTGGTAATGATCGGTACAGAAATTCCATTGACTCACCAAATTTTGTTCTTCTAGTTTGAAGCGTTCATTTACAGTAGCAGTTTATATTTTTGGGTTTCCCTCTGTTCTCTCCTATATAGATAGCTGAATTTGGAACTCTAAATCCAACATGGTTTGTAGTAGCTCTTTGAAACTTGACAAAATAAAGTAGTTCTCAGTTTTGTTTCTATGGTTTGTTTCCTCTTAAAGTAGCCCTAGGCACAGACTGTGGAAAAGCACTTTCATTGAAAGGGGTTGCCAAGCTACCAAGAAATTACGAATTTCCGAAATACCAGCAAATATTTTTTCACCCAATCTTGATGATAGTGGTGGTAATGACAAATACAAAAATCCCACTTTGCCCACCAAATTTTGTTCTCTAGGTTGAAACGTTCGTTTACAGTAGCAGTTTTTATTTTTAGGTTTCCCTCTGTTCTCTCCTATATAGATAGATGAATTTGGATCTCTAAATCCAACATGGTTTGTAGTAGCTGTTTGAAACTTGACAAAAAAAAAAGTAGTTCTCAGTTTTGTCTCTATGGTTTGTTTCCTCTTCACGTAGCCCTATAAAGAGACTCTGGAAAAGCACTTTCATTGAGAGGGGTTGCCAAGCTTCCAAGAAAAAAACGAGTTTCTGAAACACCAGCAAATATTTTTTCACCCAATCTTGATGATACGTGGTGGTAATGACAAGTAAACGAATCCCACTTGGCTCACCAAATTTTGTTCTTCTAGGTTGAAGCGTTCGTCTACAGTAGCAGTTTTTACATTTAGGTTTCACTCTGTTCACTACTATATAGATAGCTGAATTTGGAACTCTAAATCCAACATGTTTTGTAGTAGGTCTCTGAAACTTGACAAAATAAAGTAGTTCTCAGTTTTGTCTCTATGGTTTGTTTCCTCTTCAACTAGCCCTAAGCAGAGACTGTGGAAAAGCACTTTCATTGAAAGGAGTTGCCAAGCTTCCAAGAAATTACGAGTTTTCGAAATAGCAGCAAATACTTTTTCACCCAATCTTGATGATACGTGGTGGTAATGACAAGTACACAAAACCACTTGGCTCACCAAATTTTGTTCTTCTAGGTTGAAGCGTTCGTTTACTGTAGCAGTTTTTATTTTTAGGTTTCACTTTGTTCTCTCCTATATAGATGGATGAATTTGGAACTCTAAATCCAACATGGTTTGCAGTAGCTCTTTGAAACTTGACAAAATAAAGGAGTTGTCAGTTTTGTCTCTATGGTGTTTTTTCCTCTTCAAGTAGCCCTATGCACAGACCCTGGAAAAGCACTTTCCTTGAAAGGGGTTGCCAAGCTTACAAGAAATAGCGAGTTTCCGAAATACCAGCAAATATTTTTTCACAAAATCTTGATGATACTTGGTGGTAATGATCAGGACACAAATCTCACTTGACTCACCAAATTGTGTTCTTCTAGTTTGAAGCGTTCCTTTAAGTAGCAGTTTATATTTTCAGGTTTCCCTCTGTTCTCTCCTATATAGATAGCAGAATTTGGAACTTTAAATCCAACATGGTTTTTAGTAGCTCTTTGAAACTTGACAAAAATGTAGTTCTCAGTTTTGTCCTTTGATTTGATTCCTCTTCAAGTAGCCCTAAGCAGAGACTGTGGAAAAGCACTTTCCTTGAAAGGAGTTGCCAAGGTTCCAAGAAATTACGAGTTTCCGAAATACCTGCAAATACTTTTTCACATAATCTTGATGGTAGGTGGTGGTAATGACAAGTACACAAATCCCACGTGGCTCATCAAATTTTGTTCTTCTAGTTTGAATCGTTCGTCAACAGGAGAAGTTTTTATATTTAGGTTTCACTCTTTTCTCTTCTATATAGATAGATGAATTAGGAACTCTAAATCCAACATGGTTTGTAGTAGCTCTATGAAACTTGACAAAATAAAAGTGTTTTCAGTTTTGTCTCTATGGTTTGTTTAATCTTCAAGTAGCCTTAGGCACAGACTGTGGAAAAGCACTTTCATTGAAAGGGGTTGCCAAGCTTCCAAGAAATAACGAGTTACCGAAATACCAGCAAATATTTTTTCACCCAATCTTGATGATACTTGGTGGTAAGATCAGTACACAAATCCCACTTGACTCACCAAATTGTGTTCTTCTAGTTTGAAGCGTTCGTTTACAGTAGCAGTTTATATTTTTAGGTTTCCCTCTGTTCTCTCCGATAAGATAGCTGAATTTGGAACTCTAAATCCAACATGGTTTGTAGTAGCTCTTTGAAACTTGACAAAAAAAGCAGTTCTCAGGTTTGTCTCTTTGATTTATTTCCTCTTAAAGTAGCCCTAAGCAGATACTGTGGAAAAGCACTTTCATTGAAAGGAGTTGCCAAGCTTCCAAGAAATTACACGTTACAGAATACCAGCAAATACTTTTTCACCCAATCTTGATGATACGTGGTGGTAATGATCAGTCCACAAATCCCACTTGGCTCACCAAATTTGTTCTTCTAGGTTTAAGCGTTTGTCTACATTAGCAATTTTTATATTTAGGTTTCACTCTGTTCTCTCTTATATAGATAGATGAATATGGAACTCTAAATCCAACATGGTTTGTAGTAGCTCTTTGAAACTTGACAAAATAAAGTAGTTCTCAGTTTTGTCTCTATGGTTTGTTTCCTCTTCAAGTAGCCATAGGCACAGACTGTGGAGAAGCACTTTCATTGAAAGGGGTTGCCAAGCCTCCAAGAAATAATGAGTTTCCGAAATACCAGCAAATATTTTTTCACCCATTCCTGATGATACTTGGTGGTAATGATCGGTACAGAAATTCCACTTGACTCACCAAATTTTGTTCTTCTAGTTTGAAGCGTTCATTTACAGTAGCAGTTTATATTTTTTGGGTTTCCCTCTGTTCTCTCCTATATAGATAGCTGAATTTGGAACTCTAAATCCAACATGGTTTGTAGTAGTTCTTTGAAACTTGACAAAATAAAGTAGTTCTCAGTTTTGTTTCTATGGTTTGTTTCCTCTTAAATTAGCCCTAGGCACAGACTGTCGGAAAGCACTTTCATTGAAAGGGGTTGCCAAGCTTCCAAGAAATTACGAATTTCCGAAATACCAGCAAATATTTTTTCACCCAATCTTGATGATAGTGGTGGTAATGAAAAATACATAAATCCCACTTTGCCCACCAAATTTTGTTCTCTAGGTTGAAACGTTCGTTTACAGTAGCAGTTTTTATTTTTAGGTTTCACTTTTTTCTCTCCTATATAGATGGATGAATTTGGAACTCTAAATCCAACATGGTTTGCAGTAGCTCTTTGAAACTTGACAAAATAAAGGAGTTGTCAGTTTTGTCTCTATGGTGTTTTTTCCTCTTCAAGTAGCCCTATGCACAGACCCTGGAAAAGCACTTTCCTTGAAAGGGGTTGCCAAGCTTACAAAGAAATAGCGAGTTTCCGAAATACCAGCAAATATTTTTTCACAAAATCTTGATGATACTTGGTGGTAATGATCAGGACACAAATCTCACTTGACTCACCAAATTGTGTTCTTCTAGTTTGAAGCGTTCCTTTAAGTAGCAGTTTATGTTTTCAGGGTTTCCTCTGTTCTCTCCTATATAGATAGCAGAATTTGGAACTTTAAATCCAACATGGTTTTTAGTAGCTCTTTGAAACTTGACAAAAATGTAGTTCTCAGTTTTGTCCCTTTGATTTGATTCCTCTTCAAGTAGCCCTAAGCAGAGACTGTGGAAAAGCACTTTCCTTGAAAGGAGTTGCCAAGGTTCCAAGAAATTACGAGTTTCCGAAATACCAGCAAATACTTTTTCACATAATCTTGATGGTAGGTGGTGGTAATGACAAGTACACAAATCCCACGTGGCTCATCAAATTTTGTTCTTCTAGTTTGAATCGTTCGTCAACAGGAGAAGTTTTTATATTTAGGTTTCACTCTTTTCTCTTCTATATAGATAGATGAATTAGGAACTCTAAATCCAACATGGTTTGTAGTAGCTCTTTGAAACCTGACAAAATAAAGGAGTTCTCAGTTTTGTCTCTATGGTTTGTTTAATCTTCAAGTAGCCTTAGGCACAGACTGTGGAAAAGCACTTTCATTGAAAGGGGTTGCCAAGCTTCCAAGAAATAACGAGTTACCGAAATACCAGCAAATATTTTTTCACCCAATCTTGATGATACTTGGTGGTAATGATCAGTACACAAATCCCACTTGACTCACCAAATTGTGTTCTTCTAGTTTGAAGCGTTCGTTTACAGTAGCAGTTTATATTTTTAGGTTTCCCTCTGTTCTCTCCGATAAGATAGCTGAATTTGGAACTCTAAATCCAACATGGTTTGTAGTAGCTCTTTGAAACTTGACAAAAAAAGCAGTTCTCAGGTTTGTCTCTTTGATTTATTTCCTCTTAAAGTAGCCCTAAGCAGATACTGTGGAAAAGCACTTTCATTGAAAGGAGTTGCCAAGCTTCCAAGAAATTACGAGTTTCCGAAATACCAGCAAATACTTTTTCACCCAATCTTGATGATACGTGGTGGTAATGATCAGTCCACAAATCCCACTTGGCTCACCAAATTTTGTTCTTCTAGGTTTAAGCGTTTGTCTACATTAGCAATTTTTATATTTAGGTTTCACTCTGTTCTCTCTTATATAGATAGATGAATATGGAACTCTAAATCCAACATGGTTTGTAGTAGCTCTTTGAAACTTGACAAAATAAAGTAGTTCTCAGTTTTGTCTCTATGGTTTGTTTCCTCTTCAAGTAGCCATAGGCACAGACTGTGGAGAAGCAGTTTCATTGAAAGGCGTTGCCAAGCCTCCAAGAAATAATGAGTTTCCGAAATACCAGCAAATATTTTTTCACCCAATCCTGATGATACTTGGTGGTAATGATCGGTACAGAAATTCCACTTGACTCACCAAATTTTGTTCTTCTAGTTTGAAGCATTCATTTACAGTAGCAGTTTATATTTTTAGGTTTCCCTCTGTTCTCTCCTATATAGATAGCTGAATTTGGAACTCTAAATCCAACATGGTTTGTAGTAGCTCTTTGAAACTTGACAAAATAAAGTAGTTCT
The DNA here is from genome assembly GCF_048772815.1 of Callospermophilus lateralis. NCBI lineage: Eukaryota > Metazoa > Chordata > Mammalia > Rodentia > Sciuridae > Callospermophilus > Callospermophilus lateralis. Next base: position 46,933 of record NW_027515324.1, read on the forward strand.
CAGTTTTGTTTCTATGGTTTGTTTCCTCTTAAAGTAGCCCTAGGCACAGACTGTGGAAAAGCACTTTCATTGAAAGGGGTTGCCAAGCTACCAAGAAATTACGAATTTCCGAAATACCAGCAAATATTTTTTCACCCAATCTTGATTATAGTGGTGGTAATGACAAATACAAAAATCCCACTTTGCCCACCAAATTTTGTTCTCTAGGTTGAAACGTTCGTTTACAGTAGCAGTTTTTATTTTTAGGTTTCCCTCTGTTCTCTCCTATATAGATAGATGAATTTGGAACTCTAAATCCAACATGGTTTGTAGTAGCTGTTTGAAACTTGACAAAAAAAAAAGTAGTTCTCAGTTTTGTCTCTATGGTTTGTTTCCTCTTCACGTAGCCCTATAAAGAGACTCTGGAAAAGCACTTTCATTGAGAGGGGTTGCCAAGCTTCCAAGAAAAAAACGAGTTTCTGAAACACCAGCAAATATTTTTTCACCCAATCTTGATGATACGTGGTGGTAATGACAAGTAAACGAATCCCACTTGGCTCACCAAATTTTGTTCTTCTAGGTTGAAGCGTTCGTCTACAGTAGCAGTTTTTACATTTAGGTTTCACTCTGTTCACTCCTATATAGATAGCTGAATTTGGAACTCTAAATCCAACATGTTTTGTAGTAGGTCTCTGAAACTTGACAAAATAAAGTAGTTCTCAGTTTTGTCTCTATGGTTTGTTTCCTCTTCAACTAGCCCTAAGCAGAGACTGTGGAAAAGCACTTTCATTGAAAGGAGTTGCCAAGCTTCCAAGAAATTACGAGTTTTCGAAATAGCAGCAAATACTTTTTCACCCAATCTTGATGATACGTGGTGGTAATGACAAGTACACAAATCCCACTTGGCTCACCAAATTTTGTTCTTCTAGGTTGAAGCGTTCGTTTACTGTAGCAGTTTTTATTTTTAGGTTTCACTTTGTTCTCTCCTATATAGATGGATGAATTTGGAACTCTAAATCCAACATGGTTTGCAGTAGCTCTTTGAAACTTGACAAAATAAAGGAGTTGTCAGTTTTGTCTCTATGGTGTTTTTTCCTCTTCAAGTAGCCCTATGCACAGACCCTGGAAAAGCACTTTCCTTGAAAGGGGTTGCCAAGCTTACAAGAAATAGCGAGTTTCCGAAATACCAGCAAATATTTTTTCACAAAATCTTGATGATACTTGGTGGTAATGATCAGGACACAAATCTCACTTGACTCACCAAATTGTGTTCTTCTAGTTTGAAGCGTTCCTTTAAGTAGCAGTTTATATTTTCAGGTTTCCCTCTGTTCTCTCCTATATACATAGCAGAATTTCGAACTTTAAATCCAACATGGTTTTTAGTAGCTCTTTGAAACTTGACAAAAATGTAGTTCTCAGTTTTGTCCCTTTGATTTGATTCCTCTTCAAGTAGCCCTAAGCAGAGACTGTGGAAAAGCACTTTCCTTGAAAGGAGTTGCCAAGGTCCCAAGAAATTACGAGTTTCCGAAATACCAGCAAATACTTTTTCACATAATCTTGATGGTAGGTGGTGGTAATGACAAGTACACAAATCCCACGTGGCTCATCAAATTTTGTTCTTCTAGTTTGAATCGTTCGTCAACAGGAGAAGTTTTTATATTTAGGTTTCACTCTTTTCTCTTCTATATAGATAGATGAATTAGGAACTCTAAATCCAACATGGTTTGTAGTAGCTCTATGAAACTTGACAAAATAAAAGTGTTCTCAGTTTTGTCTCTATGGTTTGTTTAATCTTCAAGTAGCCTTAGGCACAGACTGTGGAAAAGCACTTTCATTGAAAGGGGTTGCCAAGCTTCCAAGAAATAACGAGTTACCGAAATACCAGCAAATATTTTTTCACCCAATCTTGATGATACTTGGTGGTAATGATCAGTACACAAATCCCACTTGACTCACCAAATTGTGTTCTTCTAGTTTGAAGCATTCGTTTACAGTAGCAGTTTATATTTTTAGGTTTCCCTCTGTTCTCTCCGATAAGATAGCTGAATTTGGAACTCTAAATCCAACATGGTTTGTAGTAGCTCTTTGAAACTTGACAAAAAAAGCAGTTCTCAGGTTTGTCTCTTTGATTTATTTCCTCTTAAAGTAGCCCTAAGCAGATACTGTGGAAAAGCACTTTCATTGAAAGGAGTTGCCAAGCTTCCAAGAAATTACGAGTTTCCGAAATACCAGCAAATACTTTTTCACCCAATCTTGATGATACGTGGTGGTAATGATCAGTCCACAAATCCCACTTGGCTCACCAAATTTTGTTCTTCTAGGTTTAAGCGTTTGTCTACATTAGCAATTTTTATATTTAGGTTTCACTCTGTTCTCTCTTATATAGATAGATGAATATGGAACTCTAAATCCAACATGGTTTGTAGTAGCTCTTTGAAACTTGACAAAATAAAGTAGTTCTCAGTTTTGTCTCTATGGTTTGTTTCCTCTTCAAGTAGCCATAGGCACAGACTGTGGAGAAGCACTTTCATTGAAAGGGGTTGCCAAGCCTCCAAGAAATAATGAGTTTCCGAAATACCAGCAAATATTTTTTCACCCAATCCTGATGATACTTGGTGGTAATGATCGGTACAGAAATTCCACTTGACTCACCAAATTTTGTTCTTCTAGTTTGAAGCGTTCATTTACATTAGCAGTTTATATTTTTAGGTTTCCCTCTGTTCTCTCATATATAGATAGCTGAATTTGGAATTCTAAATCCAACATGGTTTGTAGTAGCTCTTTGAAACTTGACAAAATAAAGTAGTTCTCAATTTGTCTCTATGGTTTGTTTTCTCTTAAAGTAGCCCTAGACACAGACTGTGGAAAAGCACTTTCATTGAAATGGGTTGCCAAGCTTCCAAGAAATTACGAATTTCCGAAATACCAGCAAATATTTTTTCACCCAATCTTGATGATACGTGGTGGTAATGACAAATACAAAAATCCCACTTTGCCCACCACATTTTGTTCTCTAGGTTGAAACGTTCGTCTACAGTAGCAGTTTTTACATTTAGGTTTCACTCTGTTCACTCCTATATAGATAGCTGAATTTGGAACTCTAATTACAACATGGTTTGTAGTAGGTCTCTGAAACTTGACAAAATAAAGTAGTTCTCAGTTTTGTCTCTATGGTTTGTTTCCTCTTCAACTAGCCCTAAGCAGAGACTGTGGAAAAGCACTTTCATTGAAAGGGGTTGCCAAGCTTCCAAGAAATTACGAGTTTCCGAAATACCAGCAAATATTTTTTCACCCAATCTGGATGATACGTGGTGGTAATGACAAGTACACAAATCCCACTTGGCTCACCAAATTTTGTTCTTCTAGGTTGAAGCGTTCGTCTACAGTAGCAGTTTTTACATTTAGGTTTCACTCTGTTCACTCTTATATAGATAGATGAATTTGGAACTCTAAATCCAACATGGTTTGTAGTAGCTGTTTGAAACTTGACAAAATGAAGGAGTTCTCAGTTTTATCTCTTTGGTTTTTTCCCTGTTCAAGTAGCCCTAGGCACACTCTGTGGAAAAGCACTTTCATTGAGAGGGGTTGCCAAGCTTCTAAGAAATAACGAGTTTCCGAAAAACCAGCAAAAATTGTTTCCCCAAATGTTGATGATACTTGGTGGTAATGATCAGTACACAAATCCCATTTGGCTCACCAAATTTTGTTCTTCTAGGTTGAAGCGTTCGTCTACAGTAGCTGTTTTTGTATTTATTTTTTTCTCTGTTCTCCCCTATATAGATAATGAATTTGGAACTCTAAATCCAACATGGTTTGTAGTAGCTCTTTGAAACTTGAAAAAATAATGTAGTTCTTAGTTTTGTCTCTATGATTTGTTTCCTCTTCAACTAGCCCTAAGCAGAGACTGTGGAAAAGCACTTTCATTGAAAGGAGTTGCCAAGCTTCCAAGAAATTACGAGTTTCCGAAATACCAGCAAATATTTTTTCACCAAACTTGATGATACGTGGTGGTAATGACAAGTACACAAATCCCACTTGGCTCACCAAATTTTATTCTTCTAGGTTGAACCGTTCATCTACAGAAGCATTTTTTATATTTAGGTTTCACTCTGTTCTCTCCTATATAGATAGAGGAATTTGGAACTCTAAATCCAACTTGGTTTGTAGTAGTTCTTTGAAACTTGACAAAATAAAGGAGTTCTCAGTTTTTGTCTCTATGGTTTGTTTCCTCTTCAAGTAGCCCTAGTCACAGACAGTTGAAAAGCACTTTCAATGAGAGGGGTTGCCAAGCTTCTAAGAAATAACGAGTTTCTGAAATTCCAGCAAATGTTTTTTCACCCAATCTTGATGATACTAGGTGGTAATGATCAGTACACAATTACCACTTGGCTAACAAAATTGTGTTCTTCTAGGTTTAAGCGTTCGTTTACAGTAGCAGTTTTTACATTTAGGTTTCACTCTGTTTTCTCCTATATATATAGATGAATTTGGAACTCTAATTCCAACATGGTTTGTAGTAGCTCTTTGAAACTTGACAAAAAAAAGTAGTTCTCAGTTTTGTCTCTATGGTTTGTTTCCTCTTCAAGTAGCCCTAAGCCGAAACTGTTGAAAAGCACTTTCATTGAAAGGGGTTGCCAAGCTTCGAAGAAATTACGAGTTTCTGATATTCCAGCAAATATTTTTTCACTCAATCTTTATGATACGTGGTGGTAATGACAAGTACACAAATCCCACTTGGCTCACCAAATTTTGTTCTTCTAGGTTGAAGCGTTCGTCTACAGTAGCAGTTTTTACATTAGGTTTCACTGTTCTCTCCTATATATATAGATGAATTTGGAACTCTAAATCCAACAAGGTTTGTAATAGCTCTTTGAAACTTGACAAAATAACGGTGTTCTCAGTTTTGTCTCTATGGTTTGTTTAATCTCAAGTAGCCCTAGGCACAGACTGTGGAAAAGCACTTTCATTGAAAGGGGTTGCCAAGCTTCCAAGAAATAAATAGCTTCCGAAATACCAGCAAATATTTTTTCACCCAAACTTGATTATACTTGGTGGTAATGATCGGTACACAAATACAACTTGACTCACCAAATTTTGTTCTTCTAGTTTGAAGTGTTCGTTTACAGTAGCAGTTTATATTTTGAGGTTTCCCTCTGTTCTCTCCTACATAGATAGATGAATTTTTAACTCTAAATCCAACATGGTTTGTAGTAGCACTTTGAAACTTGACAAAAAAGTAGTTCTCAGTTTTGTCTCTATTGTTTGTTTCCTCTTCAAGTAACCCTAAGCAGAGACTTAGGAAAAGCGCTTTCATTGAAAGGGGTTGCCAAGCTTCCAAGAAATTACGAATTTCAGAAATGCCAGCAAATATTTTTTCACCCAATCTTGATGATACGTGATGGTAATGACAAATACACAAATCCCACTTGGCTCTCCAAATTTTGTTCTTCTAGGTTGAAGCGTTTGTTTACAGTAGCAGTTTATATTTTTAGGTTTCCCTCTGTTCTCTCCTATGTAGATAGATGAATTTGGAACTCTAAATCCAACATGGTTTGTAGTAGCTCTTTGAAACTTGACAAAATAAAGGAGTTCTCTGTTTTGTCTCTATGGCTTGTTTCCTCTTCAAGTAGCCCTAGGCACAGACTGTGGAAAAGCACTTTCCTTGAGAGGGGCTGCCAAACTTGTAAGAAATAACGAGTTTCTGAAATACCAGCAAATATTTTTTCACCCAATATTGATGATACTTGGTGGTAATGATCAGTACACAAATCCCATTTGGCTCAACAAATTTTGTTCTTCTAGGTTGAAGAATTCGTCTACAGTAGCAGTTTTTGTATTTAGGTTTCCCTCTGTTCTCTCCTATATAGATAGATGAATTTGAAACTCTAAATCCAACATGGTTTGTAGTAGCTCTTTGAAACTTGACAAAATAAAGGATTTCTCAGTTTTGTCTCTATGTTTTGTTTCCTCTTCAAGTAGCCCTAGGCACAGACTGTGGAAAAGCGCTTTATTTGAAAGGTGTTGCCAAGTTTCCAAGAAATTACGAATTACCGAACTACCAGCAAATATTTTTTCACCCAATCTTGATGATACGTGGTGGTAATGACAAGTACACAAATCAAACTTGGCTCACCAAATTTTGTTCTTCTAGGTGAAGCGTTCATTTACAGCAGCAATTTTTATTTTTAGGTTTCACTTTGTTCTCTCCTATATAGATCAATGAATTTGGAACTCTAAATCCAAAATGGTTTGTAGTAGATCTTTGAAACTTGACAAAACAAAGGAGTTCCCAGTTTTGTCCCTATGGTTTGTTTCCTCTTCAAGTACCCCTTGGCACAGACGGTGGAAAAGCACTTTCATTGAGAGGGGTTGCCAAGCTTCTAAGAAATAACGAGTTTCCGTAATACCAGCAAATATTTTTTCACAAAAGCTTGATGATACATGGTGGTAATGATCAGTACACAAATCGCACTTGGCTCACCAAATTTTGTTATTCTAGGTTAAGCGTTCCTCTAAAGTAGCAGTTTTTACATTTAGGTTTCATTGTTCTCTCCTATATAGATCGATGAATTTGGAACTCTAAATCCAACATGGTTAGTAGTAGCTCTTTGAAACTTGACAAAATAAAGGAGTTCTCAGATTTGTCACTATGGTTTGTTGTCTTCAAGTAGCCCTAGTCACAGACAGTGGAAAAGCACTTTCATTGAGAGGGGTTGCAAAGCTTCTAAGAAATAACGAGTTTCCTAAATACCCGCAAATATTTTTTCACCCAAACTTGATGATACTTGGTGATAATGATCGGTACACAAATACCACTTGACACACCAAATTTTGTTCTTCTAGGTTGAAGGGTTCATCTACAGTAGCAGTTTTTCTACTTAGGTTTCCCTCTGTTCTCTCCTATATAGATAGATGAATTTGGAACTCTAAATACAACATGGTTTGTAGTAGCTCTTTGAACCTTGACAAAATAACGGAGTTCTCAGTTTTGTCTCTATGGTTTGTTTCCTCTTCAAGTAGCCCTAGGCACAGACTGTGGAAAAGCACTTTCATTGAAAGGGGTTGCAAAGCTTCCAAGAAATAACTACTTTCCGAATAACCAGCAAATATTTTTTCACCCAATCTTGATGATACTTGGTGATAATGATCGGTACACAAATACCACTTGACACACCAAATTTTGTTCTTCTAGGTTGAAGGGTTCATCTACAGTAGCAGTTTTTCTATTTAGGTTTCCCTCTGTTCTCTCCTATATTGATCGATGAATTTGGAACTCTAAATCCAACATGGTTTGTAGTAGTTCTTTGAAACTTGACAAAATAATGTAGTCCTCAGTTTTGTGTCTATGGTTTGTTTCCTCTTCAAGTAGCCCTAAGCGGAGACTGTGGAAAAGCACTTTCATTGAGATGGGTTGCCAAGCTTCAAAGAAATAACGAGTTTCCGAAATACCAGCAAATATTTTTTCACCCAATCTTGATGATAGTTGGTGGTAATGATCAGTACATAAATCCCACTTGGCTAACCAAATTTGGTTCTTCAAGGTTGAAGCATTCGTTTACAGTAGCAGTTTAAATTTTTAGGTTTCCCTCTGTTCTCTCCTATAAAGATGGATGCATTTGGAACTCTAAATCCAACATGGTTTGTAGTAGCTCTTTGAAACTTGACAAAATAAAGGAGATCTCAGTTTTCTCTCTATGGTTGTTTCCTCTTCAAGTAGCCCTAGGCACAGACTGTGGAAAAGCACTTTCATTGAGAGGGGTTGCCAAGCTTATAAGAAATAACGAGTTTCCGAAATACCAGCAAATATTTTTTCTCCCAATCTTGATGATACTTCGTGGTAATGATCAGTACACAAATAACACCTGGCTCACCAATTTTTGTTCTTCTAGTTTGAAGCGTTCGTCTACAGTTGCAGTTTTTATTTTGAGGTTTCACTGTGTTCTCTCCTATATAGATAGATGAATTTGGAACTCTAAATCCAACATGGTTTGTAGTAGTTCGTGGAAACTTGACAAAATAAACGAGTTCTCAGTTTTGTCTCTATGGTTTGTTTCCTCTTCATGTAGCCCTAGGCACAGACTGTGGAAAAGCACTTTCATTGAGAGGGGTTGTCAAGCTTCTAAGAAATAACGAGTTTCCGAAATACCAGCAAATATTTTTTCACCCAGTCTTAATGATACTTGGTGGTAATGATCAGTAAAAAAACCACTTGGCTCACCAAATTGTGTTCTTCTAGTTTGAAGCGTTCGTTTACAGTTGCAGTTTTTATTTTTAGGTTTCACTCTGTTCTCTCGTATATAGATAGATGAATTTGGAACACTAAATCCCACGTCGTTTGTAGTAGCTCTTTGAAACTTGACCAAATAAAGTAGTTCTCAGTTTTGTCTCTATGGTTTGTTTCCTCTTCAAGTAGCCCTAAGCAATGACGGTGGAAGAGCACTTTCATTGAAAGGGGTTTCTAAGCTTCCAAGAAATTACGCGTTTCCGAAATACTGGCAAATATTTTTTCACCCGAAGTTGATGATACGTCTTGGTAATGACAAGTACACAAATCCCACTTGGCTCACCAAATTTTCTTCTTCTAGTTTGAAGCGTTCGTCTACAGGAGCAGTTTTTATATTTATGTTTCACTCTGTTCTCTCCTATATAGATAGATGAATTTGGAACTCTAAATACAACATGGTTTGTAGTACCTCTTTGAAACTTGGCAAAATAAAGCAGTTCTCAGTTTTGTCTCTATGGTTTGTTTCCTCTTCATGTAGCCCTAGGCACAGACTGCGGAAAAGCACTTTCATTGAGAGGGGTTGTCAAGCTTCTAAGAAATAACGAGTTTCTGAAGTACCAGCAAATATTTTTTCACGCAATCTTAATGATACTTGGAGGTAATGATCAGTACACAAAAACCACTTAGCTCACCAAATTGTGTTCTTCTAGTTTGAAGCGTTCGTCTACAGGAGCAGTTTTTATATTTATGTTTCACTCTGTTCTCTCCTATATAGATAGATCAATTTGGAACTCTTAATCCAACATGGTTTGTAGAAGCTATTTGAAACTTGACAAAATAAAGTAGTTCTCAGTTTTGTCTCTATGATTTATTTCCTCTTCAAGTAGCCCTAGGCACAGACTGTGGAAAAGCACTTTCAATGAAAGGGGTTGCCAAGCTTCTAAGAAATAACTAGTTTCCGAAATACCAGCAAATATTTTTTCACCCAATCTTGATGATACTTGGTGGTAATGATCAGGACAGAATTCCCACTTGGCTCACCATATTCTATTCTTCTAGTTTTAAGCGTTTGTCTACAGTAGCAGTTTTTATATTTAGGTTTCACTCTGTTCTCTCCTATATAGATAGATAAATTTGGAACTCTAAATCCAACATGTTTTGTAGTAGCTCTTTGAAACTTGACAAAATAAAGTAGTTCTCAGTTTTGTCTCTATGGTTTGTTCCCTCTTCAAGTAGCCCTAGGCACAGACTGTGGAAAAGCACTTTCATTGAGAGGGGTTGCCAAGCTTCTAAGAAATAACGAGTTTCTGAAAAAACAGGAAATATTTTTTCACCCAAACTTGATGATACTTGGTGGTAATGATCAGTACTCAAATCCCACTTGGCTCACCAAATTTTGTTCTTCTAGGTTGAAGCGTTCATCTACAGTATCAGTTTTTATATTTAGGTTTCACTCTGTTCTCCTTTATATATAGATCTTTGAATTTGGAACTCTAAATCCAACATGGTTTGTAGTAGCTCTTTGAAACTTGGCAAAATAAAGGAGTTCTCAGTTTTGTCTCTATGGTTTGTTTCCTCTTCAAGTAGCCCTACGCACAGACTGTGGAAAAGCACTTTCATTGAGAGGGGTTGCCAAGCTTCTAAGAAATAACGAGTTTTCGAAGTACCATCAAATATTTTTTCACCCAATCTTGATGATACTTGGTGGTAATAGTCAGTACAAAAATAACACCTGACTCACCAAATTTTGTTCTTCTAGGTTGAAGTGTTTGTCTACAGTAGCAGTTTTTATATTTAGGTTTCCCTCTGTTCTCTCCTATATAGATAGGTGAATTTGGAACTCTAAATCCAACATGGTTCTTAGTAGTTCTTTGAAACTTGCCAAAAAAATTAGTTCTCAGTTTTGTCTCTATGGTTTGTTTCCTCTTCAAGTAGCCCTAAGCAGAGACTGTGGAAAAGCACTTTCATTGAGAGGGGTTGCCAGGCTTCCAAGAAATTACGAGTTTCCGAAATACCAGCAAACATTTTTTCACCCAATCTTGATGATACGTGGTGGTAATGAGAAGTACACAAATCCCACTTGGCTCACCAAATTTTGTTCATCTAGGTTGAAGCGTTCGTCTACAGTAGCAGTTTTTATATTTAGGTTTCAATCTGTTCTCTCCTATATAGATAGATGAATTTGGAACTCTAAATCCTACATGGTTTGTAGTAGCACTTTGAAACTTGACAAACTAAAGGAGTTCTCAGTTTTGTCTCTATGGTTTGTTTCCTCTTCAAGTAGCCCTAAGCAATGACTGTGGAAAAGCACTTTCATTGAAAGGGGTTTCCATCTTTCAAGAAATTACGCGTTTCTGAAATATCGGCAAATATTTTTTCACCCGAAGTTGATGATACGTCTTGGTAATGACAAGTACACAAATCCCACTTGGCTCACCAAATTTTCTTCTTCTAGTTTGAAGCGTTCATCTACAGTACCAGTTTTTATATTTAGGTTTCACTCTGTTCTCTCCTATATAGATAGATGAATTTGGAACTCTTAATCCAACATGGTTTGTAGTAGCTATTTGAAACTTGACAAAATAAAGTAGTTCTCAGTTTTGTCTCTATGATTTATTTGCTCTTCAAGTAGCCCTAGGCACAGACTGTGGAAAAGCACTTTCATTGAGAGGGGTTGCCAAGCTTCTAAGAAATAACGAGTTTCCGAAATACCAGCAAATATTTTTTCACCCATTCTTGATGATACTTGGTGGTAATGATCAGGACAGAAATCCCACTTGGCTCACCATATTCTATTCTTCTAGGTTTAAGCGTTCGTCTACAGTAGCAGTTTTTATATTTAGGTTTCACTCTGTTCTCTCCTATATAGATAGATGAATTTAGAACTCTAAATCCAACATCGTTTGTAGTAGCTCTTTGAAACTTGACAATACAAAGTAGTTCTCAGTTTTGTCTCTAGGGTTTGTATAGTCTTCAAGTAGCCCTAATCAGATACTGTGGAAAAGCACTTTCATTGAAATGGATTTCCAAGCTTCCAAGAAATTACGAGTTTCTTAAATACCAGCAAATATTTTTTAACCCAATCTTGATGATACTTGGTGGTAATGATCAGTACACAAATCAAACTTGACTCACCAAATTTTGTTCTTCTAGGTTGAAGTGTTCGTCTAGAGTACCAGTTTTTATATTTAGGTTTCACTCTATTCTCTCCTATACAGATAGATGAATTTGGAACTCTAAATCCAACATGGTTTGTCGTAGCTCTTTGAAACATGACAAAATAAAGGAGTTCTCAGTTTTGTCTGCATGGTTTGTTTCCTCTTCAAGTAGCCCTAGGCACAGACTGTCTAAAAGCACTTTTATTGCGAGGGATTGCCAAGCTTCTAAGAAATAACGAGTTTCCGAAATACCAGCAAATATTTTTTCACCCAATCTTGATGATACTTTGTGGTAATGAACAGTACACAAATCCCACTTGGCTCACCAATTTTTGTTCTTCTAGTTTTAAGCGTTCGTCTACAGTAGCAATATTTATATTTAAGTTTTCCTCTGTTCTCTCCTATATAGATAGATGAATTAGGAACTCTAAATCTATCATGGTTTGTAGTAGCTCTTTGAAACTTGACAATACAAAGTAGTTCTCAGTTTTGTCTCTATGGTTTGTATAGTCTTCAAGTAGCCCTAAGCAGAGACTGTGGAAAAGCACTTTCATTGAAAGGGATTTCGAAACTTCCAAGAATTTTCGAGTTTCTTAAATACCAGCAAATATTTTTACACCCAATCTTGATGATACGTGGTGGTAATGACAAGTACACAAATCCCATTTGGCTCACCAAATTTTCTTCTTCTAGGTTGAAGCGTCGTCTACAGTAGCAGTTTCTATATTTAGGTTTCCCTCTGTTATCTCTTATATAGATAGATGAATTTAAAACTATAAATCCAACATGGTTTGTAGTAGCTCTTTGAAACTTGACCAAAAAAAGTAGTTTTCACTTTTATCTCTATGGTTTGTTTCCTCTTCAAGTAGCCCTAAGCAGAGACTGTGGTAAAGCACTTTCATTGAAAGGGGTTCCCAAGCTTCCAAGAAATTACGAGTTTTCGAAATACCAGCAAATATTTTTTCACCCAATCTTGATGATACTTGGTGGTAATGATCATACACAAATCCCACGTGGCTCACCAAATTGTGTTCTTCTAGGTTGAAGCGTTCGTCTACAGTAGCAGTATTTATATTTAGGTTTCCCTCTGTTCTCTCCTATGTAGATAGATGAATTTGGAACTCTAAATCCAACATCGTTTGTAGTAGCTGTTTGAAACTTGACAATACAAAGTAGTTCTCAGTTTTGTCTGTATGGTTTGTATAGTCTTCAAGTAGCCCTAATCAGATACTGTGGAAAAGCACTTTCATTGAAAGGGATTTCCAAGCTTCCAAGAAATTACGAGTTTCTTAAATACCAGCAAATATTTTTTCACCCAATCTTGATGATACTTGGTGGTGATGATCAGTACACAAATCAAACTTGACTCACCAAATTTTGTTCTTCTAGGTTGAAGCGTTCGTCTAGAGTAGCAGTTTTTATATTTAGGTTTCACTCTATTCTCTCCTGTAGAGATAGATAAATTTGGAACTCTAAATCCAACATGGTTTGTAGTAGCTCGTTGAAACTTGACAAAATAAAGGAGTTCTCAGTTTTGTCTCTATGGTTTGTTTCCTCTTCAAGTAGCCCTAGGCACAGACTGTGGAAAAGCACTTTAATTGAGAGGGGTTGCCAAGCTTCTAAGAAATAACGATTTTCCGAAATACCAGCAAATATATATTCACCCAATCTTGATAATACTTGGTGGTAATGATCATTACACAAATCCCACTTGGCTCAACAAATTTTGTTCTTCTAGGTGGAAGCGTTCGTCTACAGTAGCAATTTTTATATTTAGGTTTCACTCTGTTCTCTCTTATATGGATAGATGAATATGGAACTCTAAATCCAACATCGTTTGTAGTACCTCTTTGAAACTTGACAAGAAAAGTAGTCCTCAGTTTTGTCTTTTGATTTGTTTCCTCTTCAAGTACCCCTAGGCACAGACTGCGGAAAAGCACTTTCATTGAGAGGGGTTGCCAATCTTCTAAGAAATAACGAGTTTCCGAAATACCAGCAAATATTTTTTCACCCAATCTTGATGATACTTGGTGGTAATGATCAGTACACAAATCCCACTTGACTCACCAAATTTTCTTCTTCTAGGTTTAAGCGTTCGTCTACATTAGCGGTTTTTCTATTTAGGTTTAAATCTGTTCTCTCTAATATAGATGGAAGAATTTGGAACTCTAAATCCAACATGGTTTGTAGTAGCTCTTTGAATCTTGACAAAATAACGTAGTTCTCAGTTTTGTCTCTATGATTTGTTTCGTCATCAAGTAGCCATAAGCAGAGACTATGGAAAAGCACTTTCATTGAAAGGAGTTGCCAAGCTTCCAAGAAATTATGAGTTTCGGAAATACCAGCAAATACTTTTTCACCCAATATTGATGATACGTGGTTGTAATGACAAGTACACAAATCCCACTTGGCTCACCAAATTTGTTCTTTTAGGTTGAAGCGATCGTTCACAGTAGCAGTTTTTATTTTTAGGTATCACTTTGTTCTCTCCTATATAGATAGATGATTTGGGAACTCTAAATCCAACATGGTTTGCAGTAGCTCTCTGAAACTTGACAAATTAAAGGAGTTCTCTGTTTTGTCTCTATGGTTTGTTTCCTCTTCATGTATCCCTAGGCACAGACTGTGGAAAAGCACTTTCATTGAGAGGGTTTGCCAAGCTTCTAAGAAATAACGAGTTTCCGAAATACGAGCAAATATTTTTTCACCCAATCTTGATGATACTTGGTGGTAATGATCAGTACACCAATCCCACTTGGCTCACCAATTTTGTTCTTCTAGGTTGAAGCGTTCGTCTACAGTATCAGTTTTTATATTAGGTTTCACTCTGTTCTCTTCTATATACATAGATGAATTTGGAATTCAAAATCCAACATGTTTTGTAGTAGCTCTTTGAAACTTGACAAAATAAAGTAGTTCTCAGTATTGTCTCCATGGTTTGTTCCTCTTCCAGTAGCCCTAGGCACAGACTGTGGAATAGCACGTTCATTGAGAGGGCTTGCCAAGCTTCTAAGAAATAACGAGTTTCCGAAATACCAGCAAATATTTTTTCACCCAATCTTGATGAAACGTGGTGGTAATGATCAGTACACAAGTCCCAATTGGCTCACAAAATTTTGTTCTTTTAGGTTGAAGGGTTCGTTTACAGTAGCAGTTTTTTTTTTTTTTTTAGGTTTCACTTTGTTCTCTCCTATATAGATAGATGAATTTGGAACTCTAAATCCAACATGGTTTGTAGTAGCTCTTTGAAACTTGACTAAATAAAGGAGTTCTCAGTTTTGTCTCTATGGTTTGTTTCCTCTTCATGTAGCCCTAGGCACAGACTGTGGAAAAGCACTTTCATTGAGAGGGGTTGCCAAGCTTCTAAGAAATAACGAGTTTCCGAAATACGAGCAAATATTTTTTCACCCAATCTTGATGATACTTGGTGGTAATGATCAGTACGCCAATCCCACTTGGCTCACCAATTTTGTTTTTCTAGGTTGAAGAGTTCGTCTACAGTATCAGTTTTTATATTAGGTTTCACTCTGTTCTCTTCTATATAGATAGGTGAATTTGGAACTCTAAATCAAACATGTTTTGTAGTAGCTCTTGGAAACTTGACAAAATAAAGTAGTTCTCAGTATTGTCTCCATGGTTTGTTTCTCTTCAAGTAGCGCTAGGCACAGACTGTGGAAAAGCACTTTCATTGAGAGGGGTTGCCAAGATTCTAAGAAATAACGAGTTTCCGAAATACCAGCAAACGTTTTTTCACCCAATCTTGATGATACTTGGTGGTAATGATTAGGCCACATATCCCAATTGGCTCACCAAATGTTCTTCTTCTATGTTTAAGCGTTCGTCTACAGTAGCAATTTTTATATTTAGGTTTCACTCTGTTCTCTCTTATATGGATAGATGAATATGGAACTCTAAATCCAACATGGTTTGTAGTAGCTCTTTGAATCTTGACAAAATGAAGTGTTTCTCAGTTTTGTCTCTATGGTTTGTTTCCTCTTCAAGTAGCACTAGGCACAGACTGTGGAAAAGCACTTTCATTGAAAGGGGTTGCCAAGCTTCAAAGAAATAACGAGTTTCCGAAATACTAGCAAATATTTTTTCACCCAATCTTGATGATACTTGGTGGTAATGATCGGTACACAAATGCCCCTTGACTCACCAAATTTTGTTCTTCTAGTTGGAAGGGTTCATTTACAGTAGCAGTGTATATTTTTACGTTTCCCTCTGTTCAATCCAATATAGATAGCTGAGTTTGGAACTCTAAATCCAACATGGTTTGTAGTACCTCTTTGAAACTTGACAAAAAAAAGTAGTTCTCAGTTTTGTCTTTGTGATTTGTTTCCTCTTCAAGTACCCTATGCAGGGACTGTGGAAAAGCACTTTCATTGAGAGGGGTTGCCAACCTTCTAAGAAATAACGAGTTTCCGAAATACCAGCAAATATTTTTTCCCCCAATCTTGATGCTACTTGGTGGTAATGATCAGTACACAAATCCCACTTGACTCACCAAATTTTCTTCTTCTAGGTTTAAGCGTTCGTCTACAGTAGCGGTTTTTCTATTTAGGTTTAACTCTGTTCTCTCTAATATAGATGGAAGAATTTGGAACTCTAAATGCAACATGGTTTGTAGTAGCTCTTTGAATCTTGACAAAATAAAGGAGTTCTCAGTTTTGTCTCTATGGTTTGTTTCCTCTTCAAGTACCCCTAGGCATACACTGTGGAAAACCACTTTCTTTGAGAGGGGTTGCCAAGCTTCTAAGATATAATGAGTTTCCGAAATACCAGCAAATATTTTTTCACCCAATCTTGATGATACTTGGAAGTAATGATCAGTACACCAATCCCACTTGGCTCACCAAATTTTGTTCTTCTATGTTGAAGCGTTCGTCTACAGTACCAGTTTTAATATTAGGTTTCACTCTGTTTTCTTCTATATAGATAGATGAATTTGGAACTCTAAATCCAACATGGTTTGTAGTAGCTTTTTGAAACTTAACAAAATAAAGGAGTTCTCAGTTTTGTCTCTTTGATTTGTTTCCTCTTCAAGTAGCCCTAAGCAGAGACTGTGGAAAAGCACTTTCATTGAAAGGGGTTGCCAAGCTTCCAAGAAATTATGAGTTTCGGAAAAACCAGCAAATACTTTTTCACCCAATCTTGATGATACGTGGTGGTAATGACAAGTACACAAATCCCACTTGGCTCACCAAATTTGTTCTTTTAGGTTGAAGCGTTCTTTCACAGTAGCAGTTTTTATTTTCAGGTATCACTTTGTTCTCTCCTATATAGATAGATGAATTTGGAACTCTAAATCCAACATGGTTTGCAGCAGCTCTCTGAAACTTGACAAATAAAGGAGTTCTCTGTTTTGTCTCTATGGTTTGTTTCCTCTTCAAGTAGCCCTAGGCACAGACTGTCTAAAAGCACTTTTATTGCGAGGGTTTGCCAAGCTTCTAAGAAATAACTAGTTTCCGAAATACCAGCAAATATTTTTTCACCCAATCTTGATGATACTTTGTGGTAATGAACAGTACACAAATCCCACTTGGCTCACCAAATTTTGTTCTTCTAGGTTGAAGCGTTCGTCTACAGTAGCAATATTTATATTTAAGTTTTCCTCTGTTCTCTCCTATATAGATAGATGAATTAGGAACTCTAAATCCATCATGTTTTGTAGTAGCTCTTTGAAACTTGACAATACAAAGTAGTTCTCAGTTTTGTCTCTATGGTTTGTATAGTCTTCAAGTAGCCCTAAGCAGAGACTGTGGAAAAAGCACTTTCATTGAAAGGGATTTTGAAACTTCCAAGAATTTTCGAGTTTCTTAAATACCAGCAAATATTTTTACACCCAATCTTGATGATACGTGGTGGTAATGACAAGTACACAAATCCCATTTGGCTCACCAAATTTTCTTCTTCTAGGTTGAAGCGTCGTCTACAGTAGCAGTTTCTATATTTAGGTTTCCCTCTGTTATCTCTTATATAGATAGATGAATTTAAAACTCTAAATCCAACATGGTTTTGTAGTAGCTCTTTGAAACTTGACCATAAAAAGTAGTTTTCACTTTTATCTCTATGGTTTGTTTCCGCTTCAAGTAGCCCTAAGCAGAGACTGTGGTAAAGCACTTTCATTGAAAGGGGTTCCCAAGCTTCCAAGAAATTACGAGTTTCCGAAATACCAGCAAATATTTTTTCACCCAATCTTGATGATACTTGGTGGTAATGATCATACACAATCCCACGTGGCTCACCAAATTGTGTTCTTCTAGGTTGAAGCGTTCGTCTAGAGTAGCAGTTTTTATATTTAAGTTTCACTCTATTCTCTCCTGTAGAGATAGATGAATTTGGAACTCTAAATCCAACATGGTTTGTAGTAGCTCGTTTGAAACTTGACAAAATAAAGGAGTTCTCAGTTTTGTCTCTATGGTTTGTTTCCTCTTCAAGTAGCCCTAGGCACAGACTGTGGAAAAGCACTTTAATTGAGAGGGGTTGCCAAGCTTCTAAGAAATAACGATTTTCCGAAATACCAGCCAAATATATATTCACCCCAATCTTGATAATACTTGGTGGTAATGATCATTACACAAATCCCACTTGGCTCAACAAATTTTGTTCTTCAAGGTGGAAGCGTTCGTCTACAGTAGCAATTTTTATATTTAGGTTTCACTCTGTTCTCTCTTATATGGATAGATGAATATGGAACTCTAAATCCAACATCGTTTGTAGTACCTCTTTGAAACTTGACAAGAAAAGTAGTCCTCAGTTTTGTCTTTTGATTTGTTTCCTCTTCAAGTACCCCTAGGCACAGACTGCGGAAAAGCACTTTCATTGAGAGGGGTTGCCAATCTTCTAAGAAATAACGAGTTTCCGAAATACCAGCAAATATTTTTTCACCCAATCTTGATGATACTTGGTGGTAATGATCAGTACACAAATCCCACTTGACTCACCAAATTTTCTTCTTCTAGGTTTAAGCGTTCGTCTACATTAGCGGTTTTTCTATTTAGGTTTAAATCTGTTCTCTCTAATATAGATGGAAGAATTTGGAACTCTAAATCCAACATGGTTTGTAGTAGCTCTTTGAATCTTGACAAAATAACGTAGTTCTCAGTTTTGTCTCTATGATTTGTTTCGTCATCAAGTAGCCATAAGCAGAGACTATGGAAAAGCACTTTCATTGAAAGGAGTTGCCAAGCTTCCAAGAAATTATGAGTTTCGGAAATACCAGCAAATACTTTTTCACCCAATATTGATGATACGTGGTTGTAATGACAAGTACACAAATCCCACTTGGCTCACCAAATTTGTTCTTTTAGGTTGAAGCGTTCGTTCACAGTAGCAGTTTTTATTTTTAGGTATCACTTTGTTCTCTCCTATAATAGATAGATGATTTGGGAACTCTAAATCCAACATGGTTGCAGTAGCTCTCTGAAACTTGACAAATTAAAGGAGTTCTCTGTTTTGTCTCTATAGTTTGTTTCCTCTTCATGTATCCCTAGGCACAGACTGTGGAAAAGCACTTTCATTGAGAGGGTTTGCCAAGCTTCTAAGAAATAACGAGTTTCCGAAATACGAGCAAATATTTTTTCACCAATCTTGATGATACTTGGTGGTAATGATCAGTACACCAATCCCACTTGGCTCACCAATTTTGTTCTTCTAGGTTGAAGCGGTTCGTCTACAGTATCAGTTTTTATATTAGGTTTCACTCTGTTCTCTTCTATATACATAGATGAATTTGGAATTCAAAAATCCAACATGTTTTGTAGTAGCTCTTTGAAACTTGACAAAATAAAGTAGTTCTCAGTATTGTCTCCATGGTTTGTTCTCTCCAGTAGCCCTAGGCACAGACTGTGGAATAGCACGTTCATTGAGAGGGCTTGCCAAGCTTCTAAGAAATAACGAGTTTCTCGAAATAACCAGCAAATTTTTTTCACCAATCTTGATGAAACGTGGTGGTAATGATCAGTACACAAGTCCCAATTGGCTCACCAAATTTTGTTCTTTTAGGTTGAAGGGTTCGTTTACAGTAGCAGTTTTTTTTTTTTTTTAGGTTTCACTTTGTTCTCTCCTATATAGATAGATGAATTTGGAACTCTAAATCCAACATGGTTTGTAGTAGCTCTTTGAAACTTGACTAAATAAAGGAGTTCTCAGTTTTGTCTCTATGGTTTGTTTCCTCTTCATGTAGCCCTAGGCACAGACTGTGGAAAAGCACTCTCATTGAGAGGGTTCCAAGCTTCTAAGAAATAACGAGTTTCCGAAATACGAGCAAATATTTTTTCAACCCATTCTTTATGATACTTGGTGGTAATGAAAAGTACACAAATCCCACTTGGCTCACCAAATTTTGTTCTTCTAGGTTGAAGCGTTCATTTACAGTAGCAGTTTATATTTTTAGGTTTCCCTCTGTTCTCTCCTATATAGATAGATGAATTTGGAAGTGTAAATCCAACATGGTTTGTAGTAGCTCTTTGAAACTTGACAAACTAAAGGAGTTCTCAGTTTTGTTTCTATGGTTTGTTTCCTCTTCAAGTAGCCCTAGGCACAGACTGTGGAAAAGCACTTTTATTGAGAGGGGATGCCAAGCTTCTAAGAAATAAAGAGTTTCCGAAATACCAGCAAATATTTTTTCACCCAATCTTGATGATACTCTGTGGTAATGATCAGTACAGCAATCCCACTTTTCTCACCAAATTTTCTTCTTCTAGGTTGAAGCGTTCGTCTACAGTAGCAGTTTTTATATTTAGGTTTCACTCTGTTTTCTTCTATATAGATAGATGAATTTGGAACTCTAAATCCAACATGGTTTGTAGTAGCTCTTTGAAACTTGAAAAAATAAAGGTGTTCTCAGTTTTGTCACTATGGTTTGTTTCCTCTTCCAGTAGCCCTAGGCACAGACTGTTGAAAAGCACTTTCATTGAGAGGGGTTGCCAAGCTTCTAAGAAATAACGAGTTTCCGAAATACCAGCAAATATTTTTTTCACGCAATCTTGATGATACTTGGTGGTAATTATAAGTACACAAATCCCACTTGGCTCACCAAATTTTGCTCTTCTAGGTTGAAGCGTTCGTTTACAGTAGCAGTTTTTACATTTAGGTTTCCCTCTGTTCTCTCCTATATAGATACATGAATTTGGAACTCTAAATCCAACATGGTTTGTAGTAGCTCTTTGAAACTTGACAAAATAAAGGAGTTCTCAGTTTTGTCTCTATGGTTTGTTTCCTCTTCAAATAGCCCTAGGCACCGACTGGGGAAAAGCACCTTCATTGAGAGGGGTTGCCAAGCTTCTAAGAAATAACGAGTTTCTGAAATACCAGCAAATATTTTTCACGCAAACTTGATGATACTTGGTGGTAATGATCAGTACACAAATCCCACTTGGCTCACCAAATTGTGTTCTTCTAGTTTGAAGCGTTCGTTTACAGTAGCACTTTTTATGTTTAGGTTTCACCCTGTTCTCTTTTATATAGATAGATGAATTGGAACTCTAAATCCAACATGGTTTGTAGTAGCTCTTTGAAACTTGACAAAATAAAGGAGTTCTGAGTTTTGTCTCTATGGTTTGTTTCCTCTTCAAATAGCCCTAGGCACCGACTGGGGAAAAGCACCTTCATTGAGAGGGTTGCCAAGCTTCTAAGAAATAACGAGTTTCTGAAATACCAGCAAATATTTTTTCACGCAAACTTGATGATACTTGGTGGTAATGATCAGTACGCCAATCCCACTTGGCTCACCAATTTTGTTTTTTCTAGGTTGAAGAGTTCGTCTACAGTATCAGTTTTTATATTTAGGTTTCACTCTGTTCTCTTCTATATAGATAGGTGAATTTGGAACTCTAAATCAAACATGGTTTGTAGTAGCTCTTGGAAACTTGACAAAATAAAGTAGTTTCTCAGTATTGTCTCCATGGTTTGTTTCTCTTCAAGTAGCGCTAGGCACAGACTGTGGAAAAGCACTTTCATTGAGAGGGGTTGCCAAGCTTCTAAGAAATAACGAGTTTCCGAAATACCATCAAACGTTTTTTCACCCAATCTTGATGATACTTGGTGGTAATGATTAGGCCAATATCCAATTGGCTCACCAAATGTTGTTCTTCTATGTTTAACGTTCGTCTACAGTAGCAATTTTTATATTTAGGTTTCACTCTGTTCTCTCTTATATGGATAGATGAATATGGAACTCTAAATCCAACATGGTTTGTAGTAGCTCTTTGAATCTTGACAAAATGAAGTGTTTCTCAGTTTTGTCTCTATGGTTTGTTTCCTCTTCAAGTAGCACTAGGCACAGACTGTGGAAAAGCACTTTCATTGAAAGGGGTTGCCAAGCTTCAAAGAAATAACGAGTTTTCCGAAATACCAGCAATATTTTTTCACCCAATCTTGATGATACTTGGTGGTAATGATCGGTACACAAATGCCACTTGACTCACCATATTTTGTTTCTTCTAGTTGGAAGCGTTCATTTAGAGTAGCAGTGTATATTTTTACGTTTCCCTCTGTTCAATCCAATATAGATAGCTGAGTTTGGAACTCTAAATCCAACATGGTTTGTAGTACCTCTTTGAAACTTGACAAAAAAAGTAGTTCTCAGTTTTGTCTTTGTGATTTGTTTCCTCTTCAAGTACCCTATGCAGGGACTGTGGAATAGCACTTTCATTGAGAGGGGTTGCCAACCTTCTAAGAAATAACGAGTTTCCGAAATACCAGCAAATATTTTTTCCCCCAATCTTGATGCTACTTGGTGTAATGATGAGTACACAAATCCCACTTGACTCACCAAATTTTCTTCTTCTAGGTTTAAGCGTTCGTCTACAGTAGCGGTTTTTCTATTTAGGTTTAACTCTGTTCTCTCTAATATAGATGGAAGAATTTGGAACTCTAAATGCAACATGGTTTGTAGTAGCTCTTTGAATCTTGACAAAATAAAGGAGTTCTCAGTTTTGTCTCTACGGTTTGTTTCCTCTTCAAGTACCCCTAGGCATACACTGTGGAAAACCACTTTCTTTGAGAGGGGTTGCCAAGCTTCTAAGAAATAATGAGTTTCCGAAATACCAGCAAATATTTTTTCACCCAATCTTGATGATCCTTGGAAGTAATGATCAGTACACCAATCCCACTTGGCTCTCCAAATTTTGTTCTTCTATGTTGAAGCGTTCGTCTACAGTACCAGTTTTAATATTAGGTTTCACTCTGTTTTCTTCTATATAGATAGATGAATTTGGAACTCTAAATCCAACATGGTTTGTAGTAGCTTTTTGAAACTTGACAAAATAAAGGAGTTCTCAGTTTTGTCTCTTTGATTTGTTTCCTCTTCAAGTAGCCCTAAGCAGAGACTGTGGAAAAGCACTTTCATTGAAAGGGGTTGCCAAGCTTCCAAGAAATTATGAGTTTCGGAAAAACCAGCAAATACTTTTTCACCCAATCTTGATGATACGTGGTGGTAATGACAAGTACACAAATCCCACTTCGCTCACCAAATTTGTTCTTTTACGTTGAAGCGTTCGTTCACAGTAGCAGTTTTTATTTTCAGGTATCACTTTGTTCTCTCCTATATAGATAGATGAATTTGGAACTCTAAATCCAACATGGTTTGCAGTAGCTCTCTGAAACTTGACAAATTAAAGGAGTTCTCTGTTTTGTCTCTATTGTTTGTTTCCTCTTCATGTATCCCTAGGCACAGACTGTGGAAAAGCACTTTCATTGTGAGGGGTTGCCAAGCTTCTAAGAAATAACGAGTTTCCGAAATACGAGCAAATATTTTTTCACCCAATCTTGATGATACTTGGTGGTAATGATCAGTACACCAATCCCACTTGGCTCACCAATTTTGTTCTTCTAGGTTGAAGCGTTCGTCTACAGTATCAGTTTTATTAAGGTTTCACTCTGTTCTCTACTATATATATATAGATGAGTTTGGAACTCTAAATCCAACATGGTTTGTAGTAGCTCTTTGAAACTTGATAAAATAAAGGAGTTCTCAGTTTTGTCTCTATGATTTGTTTCCTCTTCAAGTAGCCCTGAGCAGAGACTTCGGAAAAGCACTTTCATTGAAAGGGGTTGCCAAGCTTCCAAGAAATTACGAGTTTCCGAAATACCAGCAAATATTTTTTCACCCAATCTTTATGATACTTGGTGGTAATGACAAGTACACAAATCCCACTTGGCTCACCAAAGTTTGTTCTTCTAGGTTGAAGCATTCGTTTATAGTAACAGTTTTTGTATTTAGGTTTCACTCTGTTCTCTCCTATATAGATAGAAGAATTTAGAACTCTAAATGCAACTTGGTTTGTAGTAGCTCTTTGAAACTTGACAAAATAAAGGAGTTCTCAGTTTTGTCTCTATGGTTTGTTTCCTCTTCATGTATCCCTAGGCACAGACTGTGAAAAAGCATTTTAATGAAAGGGGTTGCCAAGCTCCCAAGAAATAACGAGTTGCCGAAATACCAGCAAATATTTTTTCAACCAATCTTGATGATACTTGGTGTTAATGATCGGTACAGAAATCCCACTTGACTCACCAAATTTTGTTATTCTAGTTTAAAGTGTTCGTTTACAGTAGCATTTTATATTTTTAGGTTTCTCTCTGTTCTCTCCTATATAGATAGCTGAATTTGGTACTCTAAATTCAACATGGCTTGTAGTAGCTCTTTGAAACTTACAAAAAAAAGTAGTTCTCAGTTTTGTCTCTGTGATTTGTTTCCTCTTCAAGTACCCGAAGCAGAGACTGTGGAAAAGCACTTTCATTGAATGGAGTTGCCAAGCTTCCAAGAAATTACGAGTTTCCGAAATACGAGCAAATACTCTTTCACCAAAACTTGATGATACGTGGTGGTAATGATTAGTGCACGAATCCCACTTGCCCACATAATTTTGTTCTTCTAGGTATACGCGTTCGTCTATAGTAGCAGTTTTTATATTTAGGTTTCACTCTGTTCTCTCCTATATAGATAGATGAATTTGGAACTCTAAATCCAACATGGTTTGTAGTAGCTCTTTGACACTTGACAAAAAAAAGGAGTTCTCAGTTTTGTCTCTATGGTTTGTTGCCTCTTCAATTAGCCCTAGGCACAGACTGTGGAAAAGCACTTTCATTGAGAAGGGTTGCCAACCTTCTAAGAAATAAAGAGTATCTGAAGTACCAGCAAATATTTTTTCACCCAATGTTGATGAAACTTGGTGGTAATGATCGGTACACAAATCCCACTTGACTCACCAAATTTAGTTCTTTTAGGTTGAAGCGTTCGTGTACAGTAGCAGTTTATATATTTAGGTTTCCCTCTGTTCTCTTCAATATATATATATGAATGTGGAACTCTAAATCCAACATAGTTTGTAGTAGCTCTTTGAAACTTGACAAAATAAAGGAGTTCTCAGTTTTGTCTCTATGATTTGTTTCCTCTTTTATTAGCCCAAAGCAGAGACTGTGGAAAAGCACTTTCATTGAAAGGGATTGCCACGCTTCCAAGAAATTACGAGTTTCTGAAATACCAGCAAATATTTTTTCACCCAATCTTTATGATACTTGGTGGTAATGAAAAGTACACAAATCCCACTTGGCTCACCAAATTTTGTTCTTCTAGGTTGAAGCGTTCATTTACAGTAGCAGTTTATATTTTTAGGTTTCCCTCTGTTCTCTCCTATATAGATAGATGAATTTGGAAGTGTAAATCCAACATGGTTTGTAGTAGCTCTTTGAAACTTGACAAACTAAAGGAGTTCTCAGTTTTGTTTCTATGGTTTGTTTCCTCTTCAAGTAGCCCTAGGCACAGACTGTGGAAAAGCACTTTTATTGAGAGGGGATGCCAAGCTTCTAAGAAATAACGAGTTTCCGAAATACCAGCAAATATTTTTTCACCCAATCTTGATGATACTCTGTGGTAATGATCAGTACAGCAATCCCACTTTTCTCACCAAATTTTCTTCTTCTAGGTTGAAGCGTTCGTCTACAGTAGCAGTTTTTATATTTAGGTTTCACTCTGTTCTCTTCTATATAGATAGATGAATTTGGAACTCTAAATCCAACATGGTTTGTAGTAGCTCTTTGAAACTTGAAAAAATAAAGGTGTTCTCAGTTTTGTCTCTATGGTTTGTTTCCTCTTCCAGTAGCCCTAGGCACAGACTGTTGAAAAGCACTTTCATTGAGAGGGGTTGCCAAGCTTCTAAGAAATAACGAGTTTCCGAAATACCAGCAAATATTTTTTTCACGCAATCTTGATGATACTTGGTGGTAATTATAAGTACACAAATCCCACTTGGCTCACCAAATTTTGCTCTTCTAGGTTGAAGCGTTCGTTTACAGTAGCAGTTTTTACATTTAGGTTTCCCTCTGTTCTCTCCTATATAGATAGATGAATTTGGAACTCTAAATCCAACATGGTTTGTAGTAGCTCTTTGAAACTTGACAAAATAAAGGAGTTCTCAGTTTTGTCTCTATGGTTTGTTTCCTCTTCAAATAGCCCTAGGCACCGACTGGGGAAAAGCACCTTCATTGAGAGGGGTTGCCAAGCTTCTAAGAAATAACGAGTTTCTGAAATACCAGCAAATATTTTTTCACGCAAACTTGATGATACTTGGTGGTAATGATCAGTACACAAATCCCACTTGGCTCACCAAATTGTGTTCTTCTAGTTTGAAGCGTTCGTTTACAGTAGCACTTTTTATGTTTAGGTTTCACCCTGTTCTCTTTTATATAGATAGATGAATTGGAACTCTAAATCCAACATGGTTTGTAGTAGCTCTTTGAAACTTGACAAAATAAAGCAGTTCTCAGTTTTGTTTCTATGGTTTCTTTCCTCTTCAAGTAGCCCTAGGCACAGACTGTGGAAAAGCACTTTCATTGAAAGGGGTTGCCAAGCTTCCAAAAATAACGAGTTTCCGAAATACCTGCAAATATTTTTTACCCAATCTTGATCATACTTGGTGGTAATGATGGGTACATAAATCCCAATGACTCACCAAATTTTGTTCTTCTAGGTTGAAGCTTTCTTTTACAGTCGCAGTTTCTATTTTTAGGTTTCACTCTGTTCTCTCCTATATAGGTAGATGAATTTGGAACTCTAAATCCAACATGGTTTGTAGTAGCTCTTTGAAACTTGACGAAATAAAGGAGTTCTCAGTTTTGTCTCTATAGTTTCTTTCCTCTTCAAGTAGCCCTAGGCACAGACTGTGGAAAAGCACTTTCATTGAGAGGGGTTGCCAAGCTTCTAAAAAATAACGAGTTTCCTATATAACTGAAAATATTTTTTCACCCAATCTTGATGATACTTGGTGGTAATGATCAGTACACAAATCCCACTTGGCTCACCAAATTTTCTTCTTCTAGTTTGAAGCGTTCGTCTACAGTAGCAATTTTTATATTTAGGTTTCACTCTGTTCTCTCCTATATAGATAGATGAAGTTGGAAATAAATCCAACATGGTTTGTAGTATTACTTTGAAAATTGAGAAAATAAAGGAGTTCTCAGTTTTGTCTCTATGGTTTGTTTCCTCTTCAAGTAGCACTAGGCAGAGACAGTGGGAAAGCACTTTCATTGAGAGGGGTTGCCAAGCTTCTAAGAAATAACGAGTTACCGAAATACCAGCAAATATTTTTTCACCCAATGTTGATGATACGTGGATGTAATGATCAGGACTCAAATCCCACTTGGCTCACCAAATTGTGTCCTTCTAGGTTGAAGCGTTCGTTTACAGTAGCAGTTTTTACATGTAGGTTTCACTCTGTTTTCTCTTATATAGAAAGATGAATCTATAACTCTATATTCAACATCGTTTGTTGTAGTTCTTTGAAACTGGACAAAATAAAGTAGTTCTTAGTTTCTTCTCTATGGTTTGTTTCCTCTTCAAGTAGCCCTAGGCACAGACTGTGGAAAAGCACTTTCATTGAAAGGGGTTGCCAAGCTTCCAAGATATAACGAGTTTCCAAATTGCCAGCAAATATTTTCTCACGCATTCTTGATGATACTTGGTGGTAATGATCCATACATAAATCCCAATTGACTCACCACATTTTTTACTTCTAGTTTGAAGTGTTCGTTTGCAGTAGCAGTTTATATTTTTAGGTTTCCCTCTGTTCTCTCCTATATAGATAGCTGAATTTGGAACTCAAAATCCAACATGGTTTGTAGTAGCTCTTTGAAACTTGTCAAAATAAAGTAGTTCTCAGTTTTGTCTCTATGGTTTGTTTCCTATTCATGTAGCCCTATGCACAGACTGTGGAAAAGCACTTTCATTGAAAGGGGTTGCCAAGCTTCCAATAAATAACGAGTTACCGAAATACCAGCAAATACTTTTTCGCTCAATCTTGATGATACGTGTTGGTAATGACAGGTACACAAATCCCACTTGGCTCACCAAATTTTGTTCTTCTAGGTTGAAGCATTCGTTTACAGTAGGAATTTTTTTTTTAGGTTCCACTCTGTTCTCTCCTATATAGATAGATGAATTTGGAACTCTAAATCCAACATGGTTTGTAGTAGCTCTTTGAAACTCGACAAAATAAAGGAGTTCTCAGTTTTGTCTCTATGGTTTGTTTCCGATTCAAGTAGCCCTAGGAACAGACTGTGGAAAAGCACTTTCATTGAGGGGGTTGCCTAGTTTCCAATAAATAACGAGTTACTGAAATACCAGCATATATTTTTTCACCCAGTCCTGATGATACGCGGTGGTAATGACAAGTGCACAAATCCTACTTGACTCACCAAATTTTGTTCTTCTAGTTTTAAGTGTTCGTTTACAGTAGCATTTTATATTTTTAGGTTTATCACTGTTCTCTCCTATATAGATGGATGAATTTTGAACTCTAAATCCAACATGGTTTGTAGTAGCTCTTTGAAACTTGACAAAATAAAGTAGTTCTCAATTTGCCTCTAGGGTTTGTTTCCTCTTCACGTAGCCCTATGTAGAGACTGTGGAAAAGCACTTTCATTGAAAGGGGTTGCAAAGCTTCCAAGAAATTACGAGTTTCCAAAATAAAAGCAAATATTTTTTGCACCCAATCTTGATGATACGTGGTGGTAATGACAAGTACACAAATCCCACTTGGCTCACCAAATTTTGTTCTTCTCGTTTGAAGTGTTCGTTTACAGTAGCAGTTTATATTTTTAGGTTTCCCGCTGTTCTCTCCTGTATAGATAGATGAATGTGGAACTCTAAATCGAACATGGTTTGTAGTAGCTCTTTGAAACGTGACAAAAAAAGCAGTTCTCAGTTTTGTCTCTATGGTTTGTTTAATCTTCAAGCATCCCTAAGCAGAGACTGTGGAAAAGCACTTACATTGAAAGGGGTTGCCAAGCATCTAAAAAATTACGAGTTTCCGAAATACAGGCAAATGTTTTTTTACCCAATCTGGATGATACGTGGTGGTAATGACAAGTACACATATCCCACTTGGCTCACCAAATTGTGTTCTTCTAGGTTGAAGCGTTCGTCTACAGTAGCAGTTTTTATATGTGGGTTTCACTCTGTTCTCTCTTATATAGATAGATAAATTTGGAACTCTAAATCCAACATGGTTTGTAGTAGCTCTTTGGAACTTGACAAAATAAAGTAGTTCTCAGTTTTGTCTCTAGGGTTTGTTTCCTCTTCAAGTAGCCCTAGGCACAGACTGTGGAAAAGCACTTTCATTGAGAGGCGTTGCCAAGCTTCAAAGAAATAATGAGTTTTCGAAATACCAGGAAATATTTTTTCACCCAATCTTGATGATATGTGGTGATAATGATTAGTACACAAATCCCACTTGGCTCACCAAATTGTGTTCTTCTAGGTTTAAGCGTTCGTCTACAGTAGCAGTTTTTTTATGTAGGTTTCACTATGTTCTCTCTTTTATATATAGATAAATTTGGAACTCTAAATCCAACATGGTTTGTACTAGCTCTTTGAAACCTGACAAAATAAAGTAGTTCTCAATTTTGTCTCTATCGTTTGTTTCCTCTTCAAGTAACCCGAGGCACAGACTGTGGAAAAGCTCTCTCATTGAAAGGTTTTGCCAAGCTTCCAAGAAGTAACAAGTTTCCGAAATACCAGCAAATACTTTTTCACCCAATCATGATGATACGTGGTGGTAATGACAAGTACACAAATCCCACTTTGCTCAACAAATTCTGTTCTTCTAGGTTGAAGCGGTCGTTTACAGTAGCAGTTTTTATTTTTACGTTTCACTTTGTTCTCTCCTATGTAGATAGTTGTATTTGGAACCGTAATTCCAACATGGTTTGTAGAAACTCTTTGAAACTTGACAAAAAAAGTAGTTCTCAGTTTTGCCTCTATGGTTTGTTTCCTGTTCAAGTAGCCCTAAGCAGAGACTGTGGAAAAGCACTTCATTGAAAGAGGTTGCCAAGCTTCCAAGAAATTACGAGTTTCCGAAATAACAGCAAATATTTTTTGACCCAATCTTGATGATACGTGGTGGTAATGACAAGTACACAAATCCCACATTACTAACCAAATTTTGTTCTTCTAGGTTGAAGCGTTCGTTTACAGTAGCAGTTTTTTTTTTTTTTAGGTTTCACTCTTCTCTACCCTATATAGATAGATGACTTTGGAACTCTAAATCCAACATGGTTTGCAGTAGCTCTTTGAAACTTGACAAAAAAAGTAGTTCTCAGTTTTGTCTCTATGGTTTGTTTCCTCTTCATGTAGCCCTAAGCAGAGACTGTGGAAAAGCACTTACATTGAAATGGGTTGCCAAACATCTAAGAAAATACGAGTTTCCGAAATACAGGCAAATATTTTTTCACCCAACCTGGATGATACGTGGGGGTAATGACAAGTACACAAATCCCACTTGGCTCAACATATTCTGTTCTTCTAGGTTGAAGCGATCCTCTACAGTAGCAGTTTTTATATGTGGGTTTCACTCTGTTCTCTCTTACATAGATAGAAAATTTGAAACTCTAAATCCAACACGGTTTGTAGTAGCTATTTGAAACTTGACAAACTAAAGTAGTTCTCAGTATTGTCTCTATGGTTTGTTTCCTCTTCAAGTAGCCCTAAGCAGAGACTGTGGAAAAGCATTTTCATTGAAAGGGGTTGCCAAGCTTCCAAAAATAACGATTTTCCGAAATACCAGCAAATATTTTTTCACCCAATCTTGATGATACTTGGTGATAATGAAAAGCACACGAATCCCACTTGGCTCACCTAATTTTGTTCTTCTAGGTTGAAGCGTTCGTTTACAGTAGCAATTTTTATTTTTAGGTTTCACTCTGTTCTCTCCTATATTGATAGATGAATTTGGAACTCTAAATCCAACATGGTTTGTAGTAGCTCTTTAAACTTGACAAAATAAAGGAGTTCTCAGTTTTGTCTGTATGATTTGTTTCCTTTTCAAGTAGCCCTAAGCAGAGACTGTGGAAAAGCACTTTCATTGAAAGGTGTTGCCAAGCTTCCAAGATATTACGAGTTTCCGAAATACCAGCAAATATTTTTTCACCCAATCTTGATGATACGTGGTGCTAATGACAAGACAACAAATCACACTTGGCTCACCAAATTTTGTTCTTCTAGGTTTAAGCGTTCGTTTACAGTAGCAGTTTTTATTTTTAGGTTTCACTCTGTTCTCTCCTATATTGATAGATGAAATTGGAACTCTAAATTCAACATGGTTTGCAGTAGTTCTCTGAAACTTGACAAAATAAAGTAGGTCTCAGTTTTTTCTCTATGGGTTGTTTCCTCTTCAAGTAGCCCTAGGCACAGACTGTGGAAAATCACTTTCTTAGAAAGGGGTTGCCAAGCTTCCAAGAAATAACGAGTTTAAAAATTGCAAGCAAATATTTATTCACCCAATCTTGAGGATACTTGGTGGTAATGATCGGTACACAAATCCCATTGACGCACCAAATTTTGTTCTTCTAGTTTGAAGTGTTCGATTATGTAGCAGTTTATATTTCTAGGTTTCCCTCTATTCTCTCCTATATAGATAGTTGAATTTGGAACTCTAAATCCAACATGGTTTGTAGTAGCTCTTTGAAACTTAACAAAAAAAA
Organism: Callospermophilus lateralis; assembly: GCF_048772815.1. Lineage (NCBI taxonomy): Eukaryota > Metazoa > Chordata > Mammalia > Rodentia > Sciuridae > Callospermophilus > Callospermophilus lateralis. The sequence goes on from NW_027515324.1 coordinate 78,274, forward strand.
GAAGCTCTCAGTTTTGTCTCTATGATTTGTTTCCTCTTCAAGTAGCCCTAAGCAGAGACTGTGGAAAAACACTTTCATTGAAAGGAGTTGAAAAGCTTCCAAGAAATTGCGAGTTTCCGAAATACCAGCAAATACATTTTCACCCAATCTTGATGATACGTAGTGGTAATGATCAGTACACAAATCCCACTTGGCTCACCAAATTTTGTTCTTCTAGGTTGAAGCGTTCGTCTACAGTAGTCTTTTTTATAATTAGGTTTCCCTCTGTTCTCTCCTATATAGATAGATGAATTTGGAACTATAAGTCCAAGTTGGTTTGTAGTCGCTCTTTGAAACTTGACAAAATAAAGGACTTCTCAGTTTTGTCTCTATGGTTGCTTCCTCTTCAAGTAGCCCTAAGCACAGACTGTGGAAAAGCAGTTTCATTGAGAGGGGTTGCCAAGCTTCTAAGAAATAACGAGTTTCCGAAATACCAGCAAATATTTTTTCACCCAATATTGATGATACTTGGTGGTAATGATCAGTACACAAATCCCACTTGGCTCACCAAATTTTGTTCTTCTAGGTTGAAGCGTTCGTCTACAGTAGTCTTTTTTATATTTAATTTCCCTCTGTTCTCTCCTATATAGATAGATGAATTTGGAACTATAAGTCCAAGTTGGTTTGTAGTCGCTCTTTGAAACTTGACAAAATAAAGAACTTCTCAGTTTTGTCTCTATGGTTGTTTCCTCTTCAAGTAGCCCTAGGCACAGACTGTGGAAAAGCACTTTCATTGAGAGGGGTTGCCAAGCTTCTAAGAAATAACGAGTTTCCGAAATACCAGCAAATATTTTTTCACCCAGTCTTGATGATACTTGGTGGTAATGATCAGTACACAAATCCCACTTGGCTCACCAAATTTTGTTCTTCTAGGTTGAAGCGTTCGTCTACAGTAATCGTTTTTATATTTAGGTTTCCCTCTGTTCTCTCCTATATAGATAGATGAATTTGGAACTCTAAATCCAACATGGTTTATAGACGCTCTTTGAAACTTGACAAAAATGTAGTTCTCAGTTTTGTCTCTATGGTTTGTTTCCTCTTCAAGTAGCCCTAAGCAGAGACTGTGGAAAAGCACTTTCATTGAAAGGGGTTGCCAAGCTTCCAAAAAATAACGAGTTCCCGAAATACCCACAAATATTTTTTCACCCAAACTTGATGATACTAGTTGGTAATGATCGGTACACAAATCCCACTTGACTCACCAAATTTTGTTCTTCTAGGTTGAAGCGTTCTTTACAGTAGCAGTTTATATTATTAGGTTTCCCTCTGTTCTCTCCTATATAGATACATGAATTTGGAACTCTTAATCCAACATGGTTTGTAGTAGCTCTTTGAAACTTGATAAAATAAAGAAGTTCTCACTTTGTCTCTACGGTTTGTTTCCTATTCAAGTAGCCCTAGGCACAGACTGTGGAAAAGCACTTTCATTGAGAGGGGTTGCCAAGCTTCTAAGAAATAACGAGTTTCCGAAATACCAGCAAATATTTTTTCACCCAGTCTTGATGATACTTGTTGGTAATGATCAGTACACAAATCCCACTTGGCTCACCAAATTTTGTTCTTCCTGGTTGAAGCGTTCGTCTACAGTAATCGTTTTTATATTTAGGTTTCCCTCTGTTCTCTCCTATATAGATAGATGAATTTGGAACTCTAAATGCAACATGGTTTATAGACGCTCTTTGAAACTTGACAAAAATGTAGTTCTCAGTTTTTTCCCTATGGTTTGTTTCCTCTTCAAGTAGCCCTAAGCAGAGACTGTGGAAAAGCACTTTCATTGAAAGGGGTTGCCAAGCTTCCAAAAAATAACGAGTTCCCGAAATACCCACAAATATTTCTTCACCCAAACTTGATGATACTAGTTGGTAATGATCGGTACACAAATCCCACTTGACTCACCAAATTTTGTTCTTCTAGGTTGAAGCGTTCTTTACAGTAGCAGTTTATATTTTTAGGTTTCCCTCTGTTCTCTCCTATATAGATAGATGGATTTGTAACTCGAAATCCTACATGGTTTGTAGTACCTCTTTGAAACTTGAAAAAAATAAAGGAATTCTAAGTTTTGTCTGTATTATTTGTTTCCTCTTCAAGTAGCCCTAAGCAGAAACTGTGGAAAAGCACTTTCATTGAAAGGGGTTGCCAAGCTTCCAAGAAATTATGAGTTTCCAAAATACCAGCAAATATTTTATCACCCAATCTTGATGATACGTGGTGGTAATGATCGGTACAAAAAATCCCACTTGGCTCACCAAATTTTGTTCTTCTAGGTTGAAGCGTTCGTTTACAGTAGCAGTTTTTATTTTTAGGTTTCCCTCTGTTCTCTCCTATATAGATACATGAATTTGGAACTCTTAATCCAACATGGTTTGTAGTAGCTCTTTGAAACTTGATAAAATAAAGGAGTTCTCACTTTGTCTCTACGGTTTGTTTCCTATTCAAGTAGCCCTAGGCACAGACTGTGGAAAAGCACTTTCATTGAGAGGGGTTGCCAAGCTTCTAAGAAATAACGAGTTTCCGAAATACCAGCAAATATTTTTTCACCCAATCTTGATGATACTTGGTGGTAATGATCAGTACACAAATCCTACTTGGCTCACCAAATTTTGTTCTTCTAGGTTGAAGTGTTCGTCTACAGTAGCAGTTTTTATGTTTAGGATTCACCCTGTTCTCTCCTATGTAGATAGATGAATTTAGAACTCTAAATCCAACATGGTTTGTAGTAGCCCTATGAAACTTGACAAAATAAAGGAGTTCTCAGTTTTGTCTCTATGGTTGTTTCCTCTTCAAGTAGCCCTAGGCACAGAGTGTGGAAAAGCCCTTTCATTGAGAGGGGTTTCCAAGCTTCTAAGAAATAACGAGTTTCAGAAATACCAGCAAATATTTTTTCACCCAATCTTGATGGTACTTGGTCGTAATGATCAGTACACAAATCCCACTTGGCTCACCAAATTTTCTTCTTCTAGGTTGAAGCGTTCGTCTACAGTAATCGTTTTTATATTAAGGTTTCCCTCTGTTCTCTCCTATATAGATACATGTATTTGGAACTCTAAATCCAACATGGTTTGTAGTAGCCCTTTGAAACTTGACAAAATAAAGGAGTTCTCAGTTTTGTCTCTATGGTTGTTTCCTCTTCAAGTAGCCCTAGGCACAGACTGTGGAAAAGCCCTTTCATTGAGAGGGGTTGCCAAGCTTCTAAGAAATAACGAGTTTCTGAAATACCAGCAAATATTTTTTCACCCAATCTTGATGGTACTTGGTCGTAATGATCAGTACACAAAGCCCACTTGGCTCACCAAATTTTGTTCGTCTACAGTAATCGTTTTTATATTAAGGTTTCCCTCTGTTCTCTCCTATATAGATACATGAATTTGGAACTCTTAATCCAACATGGTTTGTAGTAGCTCTTTGAAACTTGATAAAATAAAGGAGTTCTCAGTTTTGTCTCTACGGTTTGTTTCCTATGCAAGTAGCCCCAGGCACAGACTGTGGAAAAGCACTTTCATTGAGAGGGGTTGCCAAGCTTCTAAGAAATAACGAGTTTCCGAAATACCAGCAAATATTTTTTCACCCAATCTTGATGATACTTGGTGGTAATGATCAGTACACAAATCCCACTTGGCTCACCAAATTTTGTTCTTCTAGGTTGAAGTGTTCGTCTACAGTAGCAGTTTTTATGTTTAGGATTCACCCTGTTCTCTCCTATGTAGATAGATGAATTTAGAACTCTAAATCCAACATGGTTTGTAGTAGCCCTTTGAAACTTGACAAAATAAAGGAGTTCTCAGTTTTGTCTCTATGGTTGTTTCCTCTTCAAGTAGCCCTAGGCACAGAGTGTGGAAAAGCCCTTTCATTGAGAGGGGTTTCCAAGCTTCTAAGAAATAACGAGTTTCCGAAATACCAGCAAATATTTTTTCACCCAATCTTGATGGTACTTGGTCGTAATGATCAGTACACAAATCCCACTTGGCTCACCAAATTTTCTTCTTCTAGGTTGAAGCGTTCGTCTACAGTAATCATTTTTATATTAAGGTTTCCCTCTGTTCTCTCCTATATAGATACATGAATTTGGAACTCTAAATCCAACATGGTTTGTAGTAGCTCTTTGAAACTTGACAAAATAAAGGAATTCTAAGTTTTGTTTCTATTATTTGTTTCCTCTTCAAGTAGCCCTAAGCAGAAACTGTGGAAAAGCAATTTCATTGAAAGGGGTTGCCAAGTTTCCAAGAAATTACGAGTTTCCGAAATACCAGAAAATATTTTTTCACCCAATCTTGATGATACATGGTGGTAATGATCGGTACACAAATCCCACTTGGCTCACCAAATTTTGTTCTTCTAGGTTGAAGCGTTCGTTTACAGTAGCAGTTTTTATTTTTAGGTTTCCTTCTGTTCTCTCCTATATAGATAGATGAATTTGGAACTCTAAATCCAACATGGTTTGTAGTAGCTCTTTGAAACTTGACCAAATAAAGGAGTTCTCACTTTTGTCGCTTTGGTTTGCTTCCTCTTCAAGTAGCACTAGGCACAGACTGTGGAAAAGCACTTTCATTGAGAGGAGTTGCCAAGCTTCCAAGAAATAACGAGTTTCCGAAACACCAGCAAATATTTTTTCACCCAATCTTGATGATACGTGGTGGTAATGATCGGTACACAAATCCCACTTGACTCACCAAATTTTGTTCTTCTCGGTTGTAGCGTTCCTTTACAGTAGCTGTTTATATTTTTAGGTGTCCCTCTGTTCTCTACTATATAAATAGATGAATTTGGAACTCTAAATTCAACATGGTTAGTAGTAGCTCTTTGAAACTTGACAATATAAAGGAGTCCTCAGTTTTGTCTCTATGGTTTGTTTCCTCTTCAAGTAAACCTAGGAACAGACTGTGGAAAAGCACTTTCATTGAGAGGGGTTGCCAAGCTTCTAAGAAATAACGAGTTTCCGAAATACCAGCAAATATTTTTTCACCCAATCGTGATGATACTCGGTGTTAATGATCAGTACACAAATCCCACTTGGCTCACCAAATTTTGCTCTTCTGGTTTGAAGCATTCGTCTACAGTAGCAGTTTTTATATTTAGGTTTCCCTCTCTTCTCTCCTATATAGATAAATGAATTTGGAAATCTAAATCCAACATGGTTTGTAGTAGCTCTTTGAAACTTGACAAAAAAAGTAGTTCTCAGTTTTGTCTCTACGGTTTGTTTCCTCTTCAAGTAGCCCTAAGCAGAGACTGTGGAAAAGCACTTTCATTGAAAGGGGTTGCCAACCTTCC